>NC_133116.1:17098835-17398835 GCF_022965805.1 Primulina eburnea
GAACCTGGAACTAGGTCAATCACAAACTCCACATCTCTGTCCGGCAGTAAACCTGGCACATCATCCTCAAAAACATCAGAGAACTCTCTCACAACATCAATATCATCAATATTCAACTTCACAATTTTATCCACATCAACAATCGAAGCCAAAAACCCATCACAACCTCTAAACAACAACTTCTTAGCCTCAAGACACAAAATAAAAGGAAGGACCAGCGAAGTACCTGCACTGGCGAGCATACCTTCCTTATTGCCATCATCTGCAAATTTCACCGTCTTAGCAACGCAATCAATCACTGCACGATAGGTTGATAGCCAATCCATGCCAAGTATAATATCAAACGCAACCATCGGGATAACAATCAAGTCGGCATAAACCACTCGCTCATCAATTTGAACAGAGCACGCATACACAATAGATGTCGGGCACAACACATCCCCCGAAGGCAATACAACATTAAACTGGAGGGGAAGAACAGAAGGAACTATACCCGAAGATCTCAAAAATAGTTCAGACATAAAAGAATGAGTAGCACCTGTATCAATCAATGTCGTAGCTACTCTGCCTGAAATTAAAATAGTGCTAGAGATAACAGAAGAATCATTGTTTATACCTTCCTTGGTCATGGTAAAGATGCGACCCTGAACCTTCTCTTTACTCGAGCCTCTCGGACAGTCCTTGGCAATATGGCCTGCAGTGCCACATCGGTAACAAGTGTGAGTACTGATAAACACGAATTATATAGTGTTTTAGGGTCTTTATTTTGTCGTTTTCGTGCTTATCTGGCATGTTTTATTCCAAGTTTTGCGCTTAATTCGTACTATTATGGCAAATTGTAGGTTTGACCAAAAGAGGATGAAAGCCAAAGAAATGAAAGAAAAGTCAAACTCCGAAATGCCACGTCAAAAATGCCGGAAAAATAGCAAAAGTGGAAATCCGGACCCATACACGGACCCCGTGTAAGGGTCCGTGCATCTGAAGCCAAAGGAAGACAATCACAGAGTCTACACGGACCCCTTGCCGGACCTGTATCCGGGGTCCGTGTCGCTTGCATCCGGAAGAAGAAAAATACAGTACGTACACGGACCCCAGGACGGACCCAGGCACGGGGTCCGTGTCCACCATTCCGGAAGAATTTTGCAGAGTCTACACGGACCCTTGCCTGGATGCAAGCACGGGGTCCGTGTGCGTAATATCAGATCGAGATTTTGGAAAAGATTTGCGCGTAATCTGAAGGAAAATAAAAGAGAAAATCGAAGATAGAATAGGGTTGTTCAGAGATTGGAGGCGGCCGACTTTTGGAGAGTTTTGAAGGAGATTTCATACTTGTTGAAGAAGGCAACGGCTCGGGGAGAAAATCGAGGGAGAAACCAACGCGCTTCACACGCACATCTGCGCGCCATCGCTGAGATTTTCTCGTCTCTTTTAATTTCTTAGTTTTATTCATGAATTCAATTATTAAATTTGATTTTAATTTTGAATTTATGGAGTAGTTTTCTTTTGTGATCGGGACCACGATAGGAACAAACGATTGATTTTTGTTATTCATTGAAGTGTTTGATTTATAAAATTGTTCTATGTTATTGATTAATATTTGTATAAATTTCGTGCTTTTAATTTGGCCAATTATTTGCATGTTTGTTGTTTAATCTTGACTCGAAAGAGAATTGATTAAATTTAGCTTCAAAAATATTAATCAACACGCGGTTAAACCGACTAGAAATAGTATTCGGTTTCAGTGTGCGATTTTAGGCGACAGCTGTGATTTTATCGTTGATGAATGCGTTTTTGTTTAATTAAATTCAATTAGAAATATTTGGACTGTTAAATGAAAATAGGATTATAAATTCTAGAAATAGATTTATAATTAATATAGAGAATCGCATCGTGACATCAAATGATCTATAGTTAAATAATTCCATTGCATGATATTAATCAAAAGTTTGTTATCATCGTGTGTTCCCGGTCATTTCATTTAAATTTGAAAATCCCCAAGTTCCAAGCCTCTCGGAAATTTGATTTAGTCATTTAATTAGTATACATTAGTTTGAAAATTTACTTAGTTGAAATAACAATCCAATCGCTCGTTATTGTTTGCCTAGATTAAATAAAATAATCGAATCTTAGTAATTAAATAATAGTCTCTGTGGGATCGATACTTGGACAGTACGTCCATTTACTATAACTTGACCTAGTCCGCTTGCTAGAATTATTCCCAACCGAAATCGTCGGTCAAGTTTTTGGCGCCGTTTCCGGGGACTATTTATTTGATATTAGGATAAATTATTTGTTTGAGACTAGGCTTTTACTCTTAGTTTAAAATTGTTTTTATTCTTTCTTTCGCATTTTAATTACCTTTGGTTATTCTACTTATTCTCTCTTGGAGCTTAAATCGTGCACTTAAATTTTTGATTTCAGGGGTTAGCTCGTGTTATATGAGCCGTGCTCAAGACGTCAGGAATCTAGTGCCACTTGATCTTGAGATTGAAAGCACTCTCCGCAGTATCCGCAGAGCCCGAAGGAACAACAACTTGACTCTGGAATTCGAATCTGAAGCAGAATCCGAAATAGACCGTAAACCAGAAGTTGAGGAAATGGCCGGAGAAAAGGATAACCGTACATTGATGGAGCTTCATCGACCAGCATTCGAAGGTTATGGGTCTAGTATAATCCGCCCTACGATTCAGGCAAATACATTCGAGCTGAAGCCAGGCATCATCCAGATGATCCAAATGCAAGTAAAGTTTGGTGGAGCACCATCTGAAGACCCTAATGCACATCTGGAGAATTTTCTGTCAATCTGTGATACGATCAAGTGCAATGGGGTGAGTACTGATGCCATTCGACTCAGACTATTTCCATTCTCCTTGCAAGGAGAAGCTATGGAGTGGCTTCGCGACCTTCCAGCTGGTTCTATCACTACTTGGGATGGGCTAGTTGAGTTCTTCATGCACAGGTATTTTCCCCCTACTAAGATTACACAACTGCGAAATGAAATCACTTCATTTAGACAGAGAGATGGGGAATCACTGAATTCAGCATGGGCGAGGTTTAAAAAGATGTTGAGAATGTGCCCGAGACATGGTTTTTCAGTAGGCCAGCAGGTGGAGACATTTTACTATGGAGTAGATCCTTCTGTGAGATCTATGCTTGATGCGGCAGCAAATGGGAGTCTATACAGGAAAACGCCAACCGCAGCGCTCGAAATCATATCTAATATGGCCGAGAGCAATGTGGGTTGGCAAGACAACCGCAGGGAGAAGAAAGTAGGATTCCTTGAGATGGATGCTTTGACAGCGATTACAGCAAAACTTGATGGATTGACACATCAGATGTCACAGTTACAAGCGCAGAAGTCAATACCAGTCAAGTCAGTGAATCAGATCCAAGGAAATGCTGAAATAGTTGGTGGTCCATCTTGTGACATGCCATTCATGCCAGATATGCCTTGTGAGGAAATACAGTGTTTTGGAGGGGATTCAGTAAATTATTTGGGAAACCAGGGGCGTCAGCAAAACAATCCATACAGTTTCTCGTATAATCCAGGCTGGAGGAATCATCCAAATTTCGGGTGGAGACAATCAGAAAATGCTGTTATGCCATTACAGTTTAATCCTCCACAACATCCTATTCAGCAAAAGCCTCCTCAACAACCACCTAAGCCTCCACAAGGTGCTGGACCCTCTATGCCACCCGGTTTCAAGCCACAAGATGGCAAGTCAAACCTTGAGGACATGCTTGCAAAGTACATAGCAGGAAATGAGATGAGATGGCAAAATCATGATGCCATGATGCAAAGAGTGGAAACTCAACTAGGGCAGCTAGCTACACAAATGTCTACACGAGCTCCGGGTTCACTACCTAGTGACAGGGAGAAGAATCCTAAAGGTGTCAATGCAGTCACGGTGAAGTCTCCCATAAAGAAAGAGTTGGTTGATGTCGATAATTATGCGAAGGAGAAGGAGTCATCAAAGCAAGGATCCAATGACACGAAGGAGAAAGGTAAGTCCCTAAACTTGAACTCCAATGTTGATATTAATTCGCTCCCCTTTCCCCAAAGAGCTAAGCAACTGCAATTGGATACTCAATTTTCAAAATTTCTTGAGATTTTCAAAAAGCTGCACATAAATATCCCATTTTCAGAAGCTTTAGCTCAAATGCCCTCATATGCAAAATTTCTTAAAGAAATTTTATCAAACAAGAGGAAATTGGTTGACTTTGAGACAGTTAAGCTTTCGGAGGAATGTTCTGCTATTTTACAAAATAAATTACCTCCAAAGCTTAAGGATCCAGGTAGTTTCTCTATCCCCTGTACCATATGAACTTCATTTTTTGCTAAAACCTTGTGTGATTTAGGTGCAAGCATTAATTTGATGCCTTATTCATGTTTTGAGAAACTAGGAATAGGTGAAGTGAAACCAACTACAATTTCTCTACAGTTAGCTGATAGATCAATTAAATTTCCTAGGGGAGTTGTAGAGGATGTGTTGGTGAAAGTCGACAAGTTTATTTTTCCAGTAGATTTTGTTGTGTTAGACATGGAAGAGGATCGTGAGATTCCTCTTATTTTGGGAAGACCATTTTTAGCTACTGGGAAAGCTCTGATAGATGTAGAAAAGGGTGAGTTGGTGTTGAGACTGAATGATGAGAGTGTGGTGTTTAATGTTTTTCAGTCCATCAAATATCCTAATGATAAATCTGATTGTTTTAGAATTGATGCTACTGACGAGCTTGTTGAGTGCAGTTTGCAGGAATTGAACGGTGAAGATCCTTTGGAGGTTTGTTTGACTGATTCATGTTCAGGAGAGTTGGAGAATGAGGATGTTAAGGAATACATGCTTTATCTGGAAGCAGGCAGACCGATCTCGAGAACGGTAAACTCTAGGATTGGGGAGCTTGGGCACGTCCCAAGACCTTTAAGGTCATCCATTGAAGAAGCCCCAATCTTAGAGATGAAACCTCTTCCCTCTCATTTGAAATATTTATTTTTGCTTGACAATGATAAACTGCCAGTAATTGTTTCATCTATTTTGACAGTTTTGGAGGAAGAAAAGCTGCTGCGAGTTCTGAGGGATAATATCAAAGCAATTGGTTGGAGCATTGCAGACATCAAAGGGATCAGTTCATCCATGTGTATGCACAAAATTCTGATGGAGGCTGACCACAAGACTTCTACCCAACCTCAAAGACGACTGAACCCAGCTATGCAAGAGGTGGTAAAGAAAGAGGTGATTAAACTACTGGACGCAGGTATTATTTACCCGATTTCTGATATTAGGTGGGTTAGTCCAGTGCAAGTAGTTCCGAAAAAGGGTGGGATCACTGTTGTCAAAAATGAGAATAATGAATTAATCCCTACTAGAACTGTTACAGGGTGGCGTGTTTGCATTGATTATAGAAAACTTAATGACGCCACCCGTAAAGACCACTTCCCCCTCCCTTTTATTGACCAAATGTTGGAAAGGTTAGCTGGACATCCCTTTTACTGTTTCCTGGATGGTTATTCAGGTTATATGCAAATTCCTATTGACCCTGAAGATCAGGAGAAAACCACTTTTACTTGTCCTTATGGGACATTTGCATATAAACGAATGCCATTCGGTCTATGTAATGCACCAGCAACCTTCCAACGATGCATGATGGCAATTTTCCATGATATGATTGAGGATTTCATTGAAATATTTATGGACGATTTTTCTGTATTTGGCTCTTCATTCGATACTTGTTTGATTAATTTGTCTAAAGTTTTGGAGAGATGTGAGGAGTCAAATTTGGTGCTGCACTGGGAAAAATGCCACTTTATGGTGAGAGAGGGGATAGTGTTGGGGCACAAAATTTCTGAAAATGGGATTGAGGTCGATAAGGCTAAGATTGAAGTGATAGAGAAACTCCCTGCCCCAACAAACATCCGAGGAGTGCGTAGTTTTTTAGGACATGCAGGGTTCTATAGACGGTTTATCAAAGATTTTTCCTGCATTTCTAAGCCACTGACCAATTTACTGATAAAAGATGTGAAATTTGATTTTTCTGCTGAGTGTGTGCAGGCATTTCATGTCCTGAAGGAGAAATTGATCACCGCACCAGTGATGATAGCACCTGATTGGGGGTCGCCATTTGAGGTGATGTGTGACGCAAGCGACACCGCTCTAGGGGCAGTGTTGGGCCAAAAGAGGGATAAATGTATTCATGTCATCTACTATGCTAGTATGACACTTTCCGCTGCCCAACTGAACTATGCCACTACAGAGAAGGAGCTTCTTGCCGTGGTTTTTGCTCTTGATAAGTTTAGATCGTATCTGATAGGGAGCAAAGTTGTCGTGCATACTGATCATTCAGCCTTAAAATATTTGATGGCTAAAAAGGACGCAAAGCCAAGACTAATTCGTTGGGTTCTTCTGTTGCAGGAATTTGACTTGAAGATCATCGATAGGAAGGGAACAGAGAACCAAGTTGCAGACCATCTCTCGCGATTGGAGAATCCAAGTACAGGTAATGAAATTATTCGCGATGATTTCCCAGACGAGCAACTGTTTGCGATCAACAGTCTACCATGGTATGCCGATTTTGTTAATTATCTATCAAGTAAGTTCATTCCTCCCCATTTTACATACCAGCAAAAGAAGAAATTCTTCTCAGATTTGAAGTATTATTTGTGGGAGGATCCTTATTTGTTTAGAATATGTGTAGACGGCATAATCCGTAGATGTGTTCCCCAAGAAGAGGTAAGCGAAATTTTGTTTCATTGTCATGCTGGTCCGGCTGGAGGCCACTTTGGGGCCACTAGAACTGCATCCAAAGTCCTCCAGTCCTGTTTTTATTGGCCTACTTTGTTTAAGGATGTGCATGAGTATGTTACAAAATGTTCAAATTGTTAGCGCACAGGTAATATCTCTAGAAGACATGAAATGCCTCTTAATAATATTTTGGTATGTGAGATATTTGATGTTTGGGGTATAGATTTCATGGGGCCGTTCTCGGTTTCTTTTGGGAACAAGTATATTTTGGTGGCTGTAGACTATGTATCTAAGTGGGTTGAGGCGGCTGCATGCAAAACTAATGACTCTAGGGTTGTCGTTCAATTTCTTATGAAAAATATTTTCTCACGTTTTGGCACACCTAGAGCCATCATTAGCGATGGGGGTACTCATTTTTGTAATCGTCAGTTTGACAGTCTATTGGCTAAGTATGGGGTCCGACATAAGGTGGGCACACCTTACCATCCCCAAACTAGTGGCCAAGTCGAGGTTTCGAACCGAGAACTTAAACGCATTCTGGAGAAGACTGTCGGTGCTTCGAGGAAAGAATGGTCTAGGAAACTCGACGATGCACTTTGGGCTTACCGCACTGCTTTTAAAACCCCCATTGGCATGTCCCCTTTCAAATTGTTGTATGGAAAGTCATGTCACCTACCTGTCGAACTTGAGCATAAGGCTTATTGGGCTACTAAATTTCTGAATTTTGATGCTAAAGCCACAGGTGACGCGAGAGTGCTGCAGCTAAACGAATTGGATGAGTTTAGGTTGGAGGCGTACGAGAATGTCAAGCTTTACAAGGAGAAAACCAAACGCTGGCATGATCAGAACATTGTCGGTCGAGAATTTTTGGTGGGTCAACAGGTATTATTATATAATTCTCGACTGAAATTGATGCCAGGTAAGTTGCGTTCTCAGTGGTCCGGTCCTTACACCATCACGCAAGTTTTTCCATATGGGACAGTGGAGATCACTAGTGAGGCAACTGGATCTTTCAAAGTGAATGGACATAGGCTGAAGGTCTATCATGGTGGTGCCATACCCGATGAGCCGACCACAGTGGATCTGCAGGATCCCAACTGAATCAAGGGAGTACAGTCAGGCTATCGACTCTAAATTTAGCGCTTACTGGGAGGCAACCCAGTGTTTGGTTTTATTTTTTTTTCTTTTTTTTCTTTCTTGTTTTAGTTTATTTTATCTGTTCTAGTTTACTTTCTTTTTGTTTTTCTAGCATTACTCGAGAGCTAATCTTAGTAAATGGTGGTGCAGGTTATTTATCCACTGGCGGTAGAATTTATCAGGTGTGGGAAAATTTATCAAGGCGATCGATTTTCAAAATCTCGAACAGACCAGGGAAGTTTCTGTACAATTCTTGCATATTGTGTGCTTGATTGAGTTTAAAATTTGAGTTTTAGATTTATAGAATTGTACATGCATGGTATAACATTTGGGTTTGGGTTGTATATTTGATTTAAAAAAAAAATGGTGAAATTTGATGTTCAAATACCGAGTCTCAACGGACCCTTCCCCGGACCCATACACGGGGTCCGTGTACTTAACTCTCAATTTTGCCAACTTCCCGAGTCTGCACGGATCTAACCCCGGACCCCTACACGGGGTCCGTGTCCTCCACTTTCAGCATTGCCGATTTACAGAGTCTACACGGACCCCGGGACGGACCACTACACGGGGTCCGTGTCTAGCATTTCCAGAATTTTCAAACTTGCGCATGAGCACGGACCTAAGGACGGACCCCTACACGGGGTCCGTGCCTTCTAAATTCGCGAATTCACAGCAATAAAATCGCGCAGCCCTGCTCCCAAATCCCTAACCCCCAAATCAATTCCCTCCGCCGCGCGTCCACCCTCGCTCCACCACTCACATCGCCGACCACCGCCGCCCCGTCGCCGCCCTTGCGCCACCACTGCCATCCGTTGCCCTCAAATATCACCACCACCACACTCCCTTTCCATCTCCAAACACAGCACCGCCTTCACGCCGCCGCCTTCATGCCGCCGACCATCCTCCGTCGCGGTGCCTTCATCTTTTTACCAGTAAGCGCGGCTTGTCTTCTCTCGATTTGCTAAGTATCGGTGTTGGGGAGTTTGGGTACCATAAAAGAGAATAATTTGTCGCAAATTCGTTCGATTATTGCTTGGATTGTTTGAGATTTGTGTTGTTTTTGCATCGGGTCTGCTCTCGGAATATATTGTTGTTGAGCATTGTTCAATGTGGGTTGACTAGCATCGGATATTGGTTTCCTTCATTGAGTTGGGATCAGTTGGAGTGAATTCGTATTGTTTGTGGTGAATTATTGGAATGGTGTACGTGTTTGTCGGGGGATTTGAGATTGGTTTATTGGATTATTGCTATTGAATTGTTGGAATTTCATATATCATCGCTTGAATCAATATGCCACCCCGCAAACAGATCAGTAAGCGCGCCCGAGCCGGTACCTCATCCCCCTATGATGCATCCAGATTCACAAGCCTCGAAAATTTTGAATGGTTTTCGGCACTCCACGAGAATGCGATGATTGTTGAAAAATCCATCCACCCACGGATTGACGCCGAGGTACCCATCCGAGCCGAATTTGATAAATTTGGTTGGGGATCGCTGTTGGACATCACCGGCCCCTACTTTCCCGAATTGGTATGGCAATTCAATGCCAACTTCGAAGACAAGGGCATCACTGGGTTGCAGCGAGTCTGCACTTTCGTCAAGGGGGTGCTAATCGAGTTCGACACTGCCACTCTTGCAAATCTGTTGAATGTGCCAAATGAGGGCCCTCCGGTGAGCCACAATCAGCTAGACATTTTCTTCTCCGACATTACGTTTCGGATCCCCGAGGCTCGACGTCGCCTTCACTATTTCACCTCTCCGACGGGTTCTCGCTCGAGCGTCCTTCCCACTTCTCTCCCGTTGCTCGATCGCATCATCTGTTATTTCACGGGAGCAAACATCTTGCCGAGGAAGGCTGGGAACAACGAGGTCCGCATTTTGGACTTATACATTATTGACAAGCTGCTGAATGGATTGGGGGCCATACCTGCGATTCCGGTCGCGTCGATCATTCTCGGTCATATGCGCTCTGTCGCGCATGTTGACCCCACAAAAAACAAGCGGCCATATGCCCCTTTTCCGATTATCATCTCCCGGATTCTATCGGCCCACGGCGTAGATCTCAGTGGCGAGACATCCCTCCTCCCCACCTCTACACAGATGCTCACCCCCCAGGCTATGCAGGGCATGTACTTCATCTTCCGCCAGGGTGCTTGGTACCGTAACCCTTCGAGTCGACATATCACTCCGCACCCCCGTGACCCACCGGTACCTCCACCTGCCATCGATGACCGAGCTTGGGACGATCGTGCACGGGAAGAATCGGGCTTCGATGATCACGCCGACCCTCAGGGTCATGTGCCACCACGACAGAGAGCCTCGAGGAGTAGACATCAGGTTTACTCGTCATTGTTTGATGCCTTGGACAACCTCAGCACCAGAATGGCTCGCATTGAGCATCATCTAGGGATTCAGCCCTCTGCTGACGATGTCTCCGCGCCCCCCTTTGACAGATCTGGCCTTGACGACATGGAGGATTTGGATGCGGACTCCGCCGACGATTAGGAGCTTTATTTTGTTAGACTGTGTGGAGGACTGTATTCATGTTTCTGGACTTTGTCATTTCATTCGTTTGCTGTGTTGATATTTGTGGACATGCTCTTTATGTTTTACGCTATTTTGGATTTTATTGGAGTGCTTGCGTGTTTTTATCTTTTCCATTTTACGTTGTTTGTCTTGGTGCATTCGATGTCATTTTTTCAGAATTTGCTGATCTCTACCTCCTTCCACCACGTGCGTGACATCTAACCAGGGAAGTATTTTTGCTTTCACATTCGTGCTAGTCCAAATTATATTGTTTTACACTGAGGGCAGTGTCGAGTTCAAAGTGTGGGGGTGAGTCAGTTTTGTTACACATCGTTGCACAACACTTAACAGCACTTTTCACGTAGGATGGAACTATTTGTAGACTAAGAACTCGTGTTTCACTTGATAATCGGATTAATTTGTTAGATTTTGGGATCGCCCGGAAAATTGCTTCATGCCTAGTATTGAGTGAGAGGAGTCGTAGTTTCAAGGAGAGAGTCTAACATGAACCAGTTATGTATCAACATTTTGTTCAATGCACGTGGTCAAACTTTTACTCATTGATACTGAATTGGTGAATTGTGAACTAAAAAAAAAAAAAAGAAAAATGAAATCGAACAACGATCCCTAGAACTTGTCTGCTTAGCCCTCGAAGCGAAAATACGAACGATGGTGACTTAGGGATGATTTAGGCGATCTTTGGACCGTTTGAGCCTTTCAAGCCTGACCGACACATCATTCATTGCCCCTAGCGACCCCTTTTGAGCCTGAAAAAATCGAATGGTGTGTGTCAATGACACACAGTTAGCCCCCATTCGTCAGTTATTCAATGTCCCACATCAACTACCTGAATCATAGCCTATACACTTTTTCCTACCTATATGTGAGAGAAATAAAACTCCTGTGCACATTGAAATGTTTGAAATACTCCAATAGATTGAAGAAATATGTGTGAAGGAGTCGATGAATTTTTATTCATGAAAAAAAAAATGTAGAAAGAAAAGGAAAAAGGAAGAAAATGTATAGTGTTGAAAGCACCCGAAACAAAATTCTGTGGGTGAAAGTTGGTGGACAATGAGAAAGAAAAGGAGACGCTAGAGCTCTGGAATTGATGAAAAGACAATAACTGTTGACGAGTCGAAAGTTGAATGAATGTGCTACAGGAATAATGTTTATTGTATCTCACTTTTGATTCCCTATCTTTTATTGTAGCCGTGAGCCTTGGCCTTACGTTATAAGCTTAAAAAGACCTATTAACCAAGTCACTGTCGTTCAACATTTAGTAGAGAGGGGTATGAAAGTCAAGCATATGGGGCGTTTCTATAACAAATGAAAATAAGTGATCATGAAACCAAGTAGCTGGAGATGAGTACGAGTCTGACCTACACACTACACATTTTGTTCTGTTGAGCTTTACTGAGTAAATGTTTGACTCTTAAATTGCGACGAAAACGAATCTTGTGATATGCGAAGCGTGATCTTTTGACTGGGGGTGAACGAATTTGACAAATTGAGAAGGTTTGATTGTGTCACTTGAGTTCTGAATCTGAAGTATTTCTCATCCTTATTTTTGTCTGATTTGTTCGAGGACGAACAAAGGTTAAGTGTGGGGGAGTTGATAAACACGAATTATAGTGTTTTAGGGTCTTTATTTTGTCGTTTTCGTGCTTATCTGGCATGTTTTATTCCGAGTTTTGCGCTTAATTCGTACTATTATGGCAAATTGTAGGTTTGACCAAAAGAGGATGAAAGCCAAAGAAATGAAAGAAAAGTCAAACTCCGCAATGCCACGTCAAAAATGCCGGAAAAATAGCAAAAGTGGAAATCCGGACCCATACACGGACCCCGTGTAAGGGTCCGTGCATCTGAAGCCAAAGGAAGACAATCACAGAGTCTACACGGACCCCTTGCCGGACCTGTATCCGGGGTCCGTGTCGCTTGCATCCGGAAGAAGAAAAATACAGTACGTACACGGACCCCAGGACGGACCCAGGCACGGGGTCCGTGTCCACCATTCCGGAAGAATTTTGAGGCAGAGTCTACACGGACCCTTGCCCGGATGCAAGCACGGGGTCCGTGTGCGTAATATCAGATCGAGATTTTGGAAAAGATTTGCGCGTAATCTGAAGGAAAATAAAAGATAAAATCGAAGATAGAATAGGGTTGTTCAGAGATTGGAGGCGGCCGACTTTTGGAGAGTTTTGAAGGAGATTTCATACTTGTTGAAGAAGGCAACGGCTCGGGGAGAAAATCGAGGGAGAAACCAACGCGCTTCACACGCACATCTGCGCGCCATCGCTGAGATTTTCTCGTCTCTTTTAATTTCTTAGTTTTATTCATGAATTCAATTATTAAATTTGATTTTAATTTTGAATTTATGGAGTAGTTTTCTTTTGTGATCGGGACCACGATAGGAACAAACGATTGATTTTTGTTATTCATTGAAGTGTTTGATTTATAAAATTGTTCTATGTTATTGATTAATATTTGTATAAATTTCGTGCTTTTAATTTGGCCAATTATTTGCATGTTTGTTGTTTAATCTTGACTCGAAAGAGAATTGATTAAATTTAGCTTCAAAAATATTAATCAACACGCGGTTAAACCGACTAGAAATAGTATTCGGTTTCAGTGTGCGATTTTAGGCGACAGCTGTGATTTTATCGTTGATGAATGCGTTTTTGTTTAATTAAATTCAATTAGAAATATTTGGACTGTTAAATGAAAATAGGATTATAAATTCTAGAAATAGATTTATAATTAATATAGAGAATCGCATCGTGACATCAAATGATCTATAGTTAAATAATTCCATTGCATGATATTAATCAAAAGTTTGTTATCATCGTGTGTTCCCGGTCATTTCATTTAAATTTGAAAATCCCCAAGTTCCAAGCCTCTCGGAAATTTGATTTAGTCATTTAATTAGTATACATTAGTTTGAAAATTTACTTAGTTGAAATAACAATCCAATCGCTCGTTATTGTTTGCCTAGATTAAATAAAATAATCGAATCTTAGTAATTAAATAATAGTCTCTGTGGGATCGATACTTGGACAGTACGTCCATTTACTATAACTTGACCTAGTCCGCTTGCTAGAATTATTCCCAACCGAAATCGTCGGTCAAGTACCAAATCTGCACTCTCCCCGATGATGTCTACTGTACTTGGGACACAATGGCTTCTCGAGATCAGATAGAACTGTCGGTGGTTTAGGACTCGGCTCTAACTTGCCTTTCCCCTTGAAACGATCCCTTCCTCTTTGATTCGAACCCTGGCCTCTCTGAGCAATGGCCTGCTGTCTCGCTTGTCTCTCTCTTGCAATGTACTTCTCATCATGTTCGGCCAACAAAGCCTTAGCCACAATCTCCTTGAATGTCACATCCTTCGACATGTTGATGTCCCTTCTGATTTCTGCTCTAAGGCCTCGAATGAGATGAGCACCCTTGTCTTTGTCATTGGAGGCAATGTATGGGGCAAACAGACAGCCCTCCTCGAACTTCAGAATATACTCATCTACATTCATACCTCCTTGACGAAGTTCTAGAAACTCAGTCACCTTCCGCGCTCGAAGTGCATCTGGGAAGTACTTGTCGTAGAAAAGATCAGTAAACTCTTGCCACTTCAATGTCGGAACATCAACACCAACCTTGGTAGCATTCCACCAAATGCGTGCAACCTTGACCAACATGAACACTGCACAACTGATTCTGTCTTTGTCTTCATAGTTGAGATGATCAAAAATCGCCTCAAGAGCTTTGATCCACTCTACAGCTAACAAAGGATCAGTGCTTCCTGCAAATTCCGGTGGATCAATCCTCTTGAAAGCAGTAAAGATCTCATCGGTTCCCACTGCCTGAGACACTTGGCCTCTACCCTGTCCTCTACCTTGACCTGTACTTTGCATACGGAGCAACTGTTGGATCTGCTCACTATGGACCTTGGCTTGCTCTTTCAAAAACTTGCCGAACTCATCGACAACTCTAGAGGAAGAACTATCCTCACCCTCTGCAGCCTTTCTCTTAGGAGGCATCTCCTACGATGTGCTCACAAAATACAAATCAATAGATAATAATGAATAGATGTAGAAGAAGACATACCCGAACCGTTGAAAGTAGACGAAGTCATATGCATTGGTCCGAAGAACGGTGCTCTGATACCACTAAATGTGACACCTCTGACCCATTTTATAAAATAACAGCGGAATTTAAAATTTCTTCAAAATGGAGGAAGGATTCAAAATACATTTCCAATATATATACCATCAAAAGAATATACATGATCCAAAAAGTGTTGCATCAAAATACAAAATATCATTTTGATCATGTATAACAAAATAATCTTCCACTTCCTTCTATCTCTATATGCATATGACCCCGGCTTCAATCAACGTCCTTGTTCATCGCTCTTATCTGCATCACATGAATAACTGAAATGAGTATAAAACTCAGCAAGTGTAACTCTTACATAGCAATGTACATAGCATACTCTGTAAAACATGGCTTTAAAAACATTAAATACCATCAACTCTGAATCATGAATAACATAGCAATAATATAACAATAAGACGGTATTTCTCTTTTCTCTGTTGGATTGATATCTATATAGTATCTCTGTCTCTGTACCTATATCCCTTCGATATAAATCGATAACTCTGAGGGATATAAGCCTATGGTCGTTGATCAACTAATTGCATGCAATATATGACTATGTATCTATCAATCCATAAATCATTTTAAACTCTCTTTGGGGCATTTAATCAAACACTTTGTAAACTCTTTTCTCTTGTATTCCCTTTTTCACAATTGAGACATTCAATTGTCTCAAATATACAATCAAGTAATTCAATACATAATATGGATCAAATGGAAGGGAATAACATGTAAAACCATTGAAACACAATACATATACTATCATGTGAGCACAAGAATGAAATTCCACTTACAACCAACAAGAACACCTTCATTATAAACCTTTGGTACACAACCTACACAATAAAGTATATATAACACCATCAACATCTCAAAAATCCAACAACAATACCAATAAACCCATAAAATCAACAACATCACCAAACCCATATCATCTCCAACACCATAATCAAAAACAAACTAAACCAAAAGCTTACCTTAGCTCTTTGAACACTCAAGAACCTTGTTCTCACCACAAACAACCAACAAGAAGCTAAAATCAAAGAGAACAAAAGAAATAAATTAAGAACCCTAGGTCTCCCTTAGATGAAGAACCGAGAAGAAGAGAAAAAAATGAGAGAAATGAAGCCAACACTTCTATTTAAGCACTAAAAATCGACAAAACAAGCTTATACTGTGCTGGGCGCTCGGGCGGTCATAAAATACCGCTCGGGCGCCGACGGTTCTGCCTAAAACCCAAAGTTCCAGAAGTAGTGGCGCTCAGGCGGTCATAAACACCGCCACGCTAAAGATCTCTTCAGAAACGCCTCTTCCCTTCCGAATTAGAAAAAGTGGTAAACTACAAAGTTGTAGCCCTATGTCATTTCTTGAATGTCTCCAAATTTCAGATCAGTTAGAGGCCTGAGCAAAAAATATACTAAATCTCCCAACATGTGTCACTGGAGGAACGACGAAACGCACGACACCCTTCGGGGCACTTTTGGCTTATCTTCCACAATGGTTTGAACAAAACTCAAAATAAGAAAGTTATAGCCTTATGGCATATCTTTCTAATGGAAAAGGCCTCATCTCATTTGGATCAATATACAATTTATCATGAATTTAATCGTAACGCCGCTACAATAGCACTACACATCATCTATAACCAACCATACTAAAAATCCTAAATCTAAACTCTTAACATCCAAACTATACTTAAACTTGACCAAATAGTCAATAAACTTATGAAAACTTAAACCAGTCCGTACACTAGGCTTGGCTATTACAGCATTGAAGAAGCTACTTCGGAGAGTGAAGCAGATATGAGACAGAAATTTCCAGATTTATTTCATTAATGTGAGTTCCCTATCTAGTTTCTGTCATATATTCTTTTGTTATATGTGATTTGATTGCCTGCGATTTCGAGGAAGAAATCAGATCTTAGATGGGTGGAATTGTAATGCCCGAGATTTTATTCCGATAATCTGAGATTATTGATTTATGAATTGTTGTGATTAGAAAGACCGCTCTGATATAAGAGTTTAGAAAGCATTTGTAATATGTGCAAGAACAGAACACCTCGCGCATATGCACGAAAAGAGCCGCGCATATACGCGAGACAAGGCACGTATATGCGCGAGCATGTAAAACCTTCAAGTGCCGAGACAGTAGGTCTCGCGCATATGCGCGGGGACAGGGCGTGCATATGCGCGAGCAGAGGAAATGTTATGCGCCGAGACAGTAGGTATCGTGCATATGCGCAAGTCATGGTCGCGCATATGCGCGAGACGTTCAGTATGAAAACTTAGCCACTTGTCCTTGCCATGCAAATATAATATGTAAATTCTTCATTTCCTTCAGATTGAACGAGAAGAAATCGAGAATCCATAAGAAAATCCTCAAAGCTTCTTTAGAGATTAAGATTTTGATTGTGCAAGAGCCAATCATCCGATTTTCAATCTGACGTTAGTTTCGTATTCCTCTCATAAAAAGCTTCAACAAGATGTAAGTTTTATTATGTTTCGTTAGGATTCACAAACTAGATTTTGGAGAAATCATGATATGATTAATATATGGTGTTCTTGAGATTCTGATAAAAATATAATCGAAACCGGATTGAAGAACGGTTGTTATCATTTTCAGATTGATTTGATTGAGATTATACAGATTTGGTATCTTGATTGTGTTTGTTAATGAATTATGAGTTGTTGAGATTGGCTGTTTGCGGTTTGTATTGCCGGTATTTCGAATTTGTGCGGTTATGCCGTCAGAATTTGATAAGATTGAGATGTTTTGTTTTGAAGTGTAAGTTGATATTGTACTTTTCGAATGTCATTGCCAGATTAAGTGTTGACAACTTCAAATTAAAGACTTCGACTTCGTCAGAACTACGAAAAAGAAATGTATAAATCAATGTTAACCAGGAGATATAACTCGAGTAAGAGATAACTTGAGTTTCCCAAAACTACATACTTACTTGTTATTGTTTTAATACCTTTGTATTCCTTGAATGTGTATGCTTGTTCTATTGATTTATAGAAAAGCAGAGAATAGAAGATAGATATCGAGAAAGAGTCTTTGGCAGAGGTGCCAAGACACTGGATGTTTGGTTTATATCAATGTGCTTAGGAGTAGATCGAATCCTATTGTAGAGATTCAATATAATGTACCAACTTCCGGGAACCGAGATCCCTAGATAAGAGTAGAGTCAGAGATTAGTCAAAGAGTTTGATTTACAGTTTTATATCGATACATGTTTTTCAGATTATGATACATGTTATTGATAACTGTCCTATGCTTTTGTATATGCTTTTATATGAAATGCATGTATACATTGTTTATACTGGAAATATATTTCTCACCGGAGTTATCCGGCTGTTGTTGTGTTTGTATGTGTGCACAACAACAGGTGGGACAAGATCAAGGTCGAGAAGAGAATGAGAAATCGAGGTTAGAGTGGAGATCCGGGCCCAGAAGTAGAATTGGTTTTCAGCACTTGATATGTAGTGATTGAACCTTAGTTTGATATGATTGTATTTTGTACAAGACTTGTACTTATGATCTTAACGTATACATTGCTCTTGATCTTGTAGAATAAATAAAATGAGGAATAACTTGTTGTAGTAGTGATACACTTGTTTATAAGATACTCTATGTTTTAAAAACAATAAATAAATAAATTGACACAGTTTATTTAATTGATCCATTTAATCCAAAAGATGATTAGAAGATGATTTAGCGTCCGAGTCCCCACATTTGATCTCAGGGGCGTAAGAAAGGACATCCAAAGCAACACGATTGAATCTTTGGATATAAGCCCTCAAGCTTTCTTCTGAGCTTTGCTTTAGTTCAAAAAGACTAAAAGTAGTCCTTTTGTACTTCTTGCTGCTGCTAAAGTGATGTAAAAACACCTTTTGGAAATCCTCGAAAGAATGTACACTTTGAGGGGCCAATCCCTCAAACCATCTCTGGGTTAAGTCAACCAAAGTGGTCAGGAATACTTTGCACTTGATCCTATCAGCATAATAGTGCATCATGGCCATGTTCTCAAACCGGGCCAAATGCTCCTCCGGGTCTACACTTGTAACGTACCGTACTTTTAACTACTTAAAATTTGCGGAAAAATAAAAATTTTCTTAAATATAAAATAAACTTTCGAATTTGCATTAAAATGTCTCGTTCGTCTAAAAACATTTGTCATAAACCAACCACACTCAAGTTTGCCAACATCTAAAAGCATTTGCAATAAAAGATCACCATAGAATTTTTGCTAACGAAAATACTTGTTTTAGAACATCGTAAACAAAAAAGAAATCAGAGTATTTGAAACTTTCATGAATTCTTAAAAACATGGAGGTCCTCGGATTTAGCCTCCAGCTCAGTCCAAGCCAGCTCACTGGTCCTCACCCCTCGTCTCCTCAAATGCATCCTCACCTGAACGACCAAGTCTAGTGAGTTTAAAGACTCAACATGTATAAACTGGAGATATCAAGTAATACGTAATAAAATCACATGCAACTTTAAAATAGGATGTACATACTGAAATTTGAAGTTGCATATAAAAACTTGAACTTACGTACATACATAGACGTGCCATAACATGAAACTTTTCCCAAACATGCTTGCATACTTGTACATACTCGAACATACATAACTTCATAATTTTGCGTAGAGGCATGTTTCAAAGCAAGTGACTCATACATAAATACGTCTGATCAGAATAAACCACAGTACTGGGCTGATAGGGTAGATCCACTGCCACATACATGTGATCCCCGTTCATAATTTAACGGGTGGATTGTTCCCTGGTCATGCTTTACTGCTTTTCAATCCTGATCTAAACCCGTTCATGCTTTAACAGGGTGGAGAGGTCCTCGGCCACGTTCACCGACTTCCAAACCCATTCATAATTTGGTCAAAAGACATTTAGCATACCTCAAAAACTTAAAATATTTTCTTTTACACGTCGAACATACTTACTTGACGAGGGATTCGTTGGATCTCGCTTGGGGCCACTGCTGCACATACTATCATGAGTTCAAACACTTATCTTGCATAACTTATACGTAGGTATTCGTGCTCACCACCGAATCAAATCAATAGTTTATGACATTCTAGATTGCTCGGGACTTGACCTCGTTTAATCGTCATACTAACCATGATCTCAAACCCCGAATCAATCCTAGAAGTGAAGCCTATAATATTCCCAACAAAACGCAGTATACGGACCCCGTACCTAGGTCCGTGTACATACTGTAAGGGCATACTCGAAAAGAAGGAAGGACACGGACCCCGTGTCAGGGTCCGTGTAGTCTCGGTTTGCTGACACCAAGAAGGAAACAAGGGCACAGACCCCGTGCCAGGGTCCGTATATGGGTCCGTGCAGGCTCTGTACGCTTGAACCAACGAAAATTCGTATACTCGAGGCTTATTTCTCCTAATCGATCATACGGACTATGAATCGACACCTAGAGACCCATCCTAGGGTACTATATCACTGACTCGCCTATTCAATTGTCCCAAAAACAACGACACATCCCAAGCAACTCAATGGACCTGTGAACTCGACTTTTGACACGACACGATTTGACGACCACTCAATCTCCCAAGTTCCTAACGACGCAAAACGAAACGTCAGTAACCATTCCAACATCATTAACGACATATCTAAACGCAACAGCGATCATCAGGCAATCCCCAACGAAGCCTTCCACCATAAAACTTCAAGAACAGATCAATAACATAATTTTCAGAAAAACGCAGTTTGAGCAGTTCCACGAAAAACACCATAACTCACTCAATTTTATCCAACTATTTCGAATTTTATATCAAATCGAAGGTATCGAAAAGTTTTACTGTAAGGCCCGATAATTCGATTACCGTAATCTGAAATGATTTGGGTATATTTACCGTAATCTGATATTAATCTGGAATAATTTCTTGATTAATTGAAATGATTATAAACAGAACGGATTAGACTTGAAAAATAAGGGAGAAAAGATGTAAATATATGTGCAAGGAGGTGTGCTTGCGCACATGCGCGACGAGATGCGCGAATCATGCGAAACAAGAACTTGACATTTGGCCATGTTCGTGTATGTGTGTGTATATATATATATATATATATATATATATATATATATATATATGTGTGTGTGTGTGTGTGTGTGTGTGTGTATGTACATCTTAATCCTTCAAAAAGAAAGGAACGAAAAGGAACGAAGAAAGGGTCGAGAAAAGTGTGAAAAATCCTTACGCCTTTATATTTTGATCCTTCCGTTAGATTTTGAATCCGACTTCGATACTGTGTTCCTATCGACGTAGGCTACAACTGGACGTAAGTTTTGTTACGTTTTGATATGTTTTGAAATTATGGTATTGTCAGAATCTGATATGATCCATATATGATGTTCTTGGCATGGTAGACATCGTATAATTGAAATTGGATTGAGAAACAGATACCATATGGAATTGTTATGATTTTTGGAGTTGAGTTGATTGAGATTTGATATCAGAATTGACTTGTTATCGAATATGTGATGTTAGAATTAATATCTGACTGATATGGTAGTGCTGGATATATTGAAATTATGACGTTATGTTGTTGAAACAGAATTTGATTGAATTCTGATTATATCCAGTATTGATTGAGTGATGTATTGATACCGTACCCTCGATATTGTTATTGTCAGATTGAGTATTGACACGCTTTGAGTTCGAGACTTCGACAGAGTCAGAATATCAGAAAGAAAATTATAAATTAATGTTGAGTTGGGATTGCACAACTCGAGTGAGGTTTGACTCGAGTTTCCCTAAATCACATACTTAGTTTATTACATTGATATTTGTAATTGATGAGATTGATGTTTGTTGTCTATTGATTTATAGCCACTGCATGTATTCACTACTGAGTCGTTTAGTCATTGGCTGATTCGCCTGGTCACCGGCTGATTCGTCTAGTTATTGGCTGATTCGTCTAAACTTTAGCTGATTCGCTTAATTACTGGCTGATTCGTCCAGCTATTGGCTGATTCGCTTAATTCTTGACTGAGTCGTCAATTCTGCGGCTGGTTCGCCCAGACAATGGATATATGAATTATATCGATGCCGTGTAGGAATTGATTCATTCCTATCGACTGAGATTCAATATAATTATCAATATCCAGACATCGGGATCCCTAGGTTAGAGTTGAGTCGAGTCTGAGACGACGCGTTGTTTAAGTCGAGTCTGAGTCTGAGTCTGAGTGTGATTCATTGCTTGATATTGGTTTATGTTTCTGATTTGATACATGTTATGAATATTTGTTATATGCTTTTATATGATTGCATATTTACATTGTTTATACTGGGATGTAATTCTCACCGGAGTTATCCGGCTGTTGTCTTGTTTTGTATGTGTGCATGACAACAGGTGGGGCTGGATCAGGGTCAAGAAGAGGATGAGATAAGACAGTTAGCGTGGAGATCCGGACTTAGGAGTATATCTGTTATATCACCTGAGATGTAGTGAAAAACAGTAGTTATTATGGTTTCTTGTTGTACAGGACTTGTACTTAGATCTGATTAGTGATCTTGTAAATGAGATAAGACTTATTTCATATGCTGCGTACTCTCGTGTTTTAAAAAAAAAATTAGACCATGTTTATTTTAATTAATTACTTATTCCCAGAAAGTGATTAAGAATTGAATTAAGTTCGGGTCCCCACATTTACGCTTCATATGTTGAAATATTTTCCAGAAAAGCGACCGAAAAATTGCAGTATTTAAAATGACAGCAAAAATCGTGATTTGTGATCCAAAAACCGTTTCAAAATTGATTCAAAATCATTGCTCAAACTTCTACACATCACACATGTATTTTCACACATAAAAACATCGCAACGCATACTATGACATGATCGACGTTTACAGGGAAAATAGAATATACGTGCCTTTTGATATTAAAATTTACCGAACCGACGATACCGACGCGGGAAGGAAGCGAGGGATGATCCGGGACGAACGTGGCACGATTTACTTCGAAGAAAACTCAACGAAATCTTGCTGGAAAATCAGAGGAAGGGGGCTGCTGCTCTCTAGACCAAGAACCCTAGGTTTTATCTTTCAAAATATAAAAATCTGAATAATGAAGTGTGTGTGTGTGTGTTAGCCGATTTTGTGTGTGTGTGTGTGTGCGTGTGATTAGTGTTAATTAGGATAAAAATTTGCTTAATTAATAATTAACAAGCAAATTTAAAATACTAACTCTCCCCTAATTATAATAAATCTCTAAATTTAAAATAACTTGCACAAGTGTCATAACTATAAAAGTTTTAAAATTCTAAAATCACTTAAATAAATAATTTAGGCTTTTAAAGTACTAAAACTTATAAATCACTTAAAATCCTCCCAATCTAAACTTAAAATAATTTACCACATTTTAAAATTGCCAAAATCGTCACCGGTCTCTTCTCCTCGATCCCGCATCGAATAATCGCCTGAAACACGAAACTCGAGAAAACTTGTAACGTGCATCACATAAACATAAATAATTTAAAATAATGTAATTTCATAAAACATGCGGTCACTAAAATCATTTTAAACTTAAATAAATGATTTAACAATTAAATAAATGCATGGGATTTACGTTTACTGATTTTGGGCTTTACAACACTGCCATCATAATCCTTGATTTTGGCCGATTTAAAATTCCCGGCAAGAGGTTCCCGGATAATAGCATCAACAAAAGGGCATCCTCTAGTGGCGGCTCGAGCATGAACTCGACTCTCCATCTGTCCCTCTAGGATCTTCATCTTCTGCCTTAATTCTTCCAACTCCTCGGCCACAGTATGAGACTTAGAACCGGCACTGGACTCCCTTTCCTCCATCCTCACTTCCTCCTCTCTCACCTCCTGTTATCGCTCCTGCTCTCCTTCATGCTGTGTAGCATGATGAGAAGGGTCTCTCCTTGATACAGCCCTCTCTACTGCATCGGATATAATCCGAGCCAACTCCTTTGGGGACAAAGTAAGGACAAGTGGAGGTCTTGTGGGCGGAATACCGCCTTGTCCAAATATAAGTGCATCATCTCCAGAAGCCCGGGAAGTATCTTGATTTGTCCTTCTTGTAGGAGCCAGGTCTACAACTTATACTCAAGTTCCCACAGACGGAGCCAATGATGATATTTGGGTGAATCTGGTGAGTTGGGTTGGGCCAATCCACCGGATGATGATGAAAGTTATATTTAAGGAAACTGAGCGAGGGATATGGTTGCAAACTTGACTTGCGAACAAGAAAATGACTCGTGAATGGGCGCTAGAGAGATATCCGACATGGCCACTCCGACGCTTAAGTCAGCAGGCTGAAGATGAAGGAAAATGGCAATATATGTGAGGATATATGTGAGTGCTCGAAGATACAAAATTCCAGAATCCTTTAAATGAAATACATACCTGTTATTTATAATAGGAAATCTCATGATTATCTTGTTTTCAGTTATCACCTGCTAATTATAGTAATATGGCTGCCCATACCCTGTTTCTGACAAGTTATTTTGACACGTCAACCCTTGTGTTTCTGACAGTAATGATTGTCAAGAATAAGATAACTCATACTAATACACTCGAGTGAGGTGCGCTTCTCGAGGTAGCTCGGGTAGAAAACTTCCTAGGAACTTGCATGAAAGATCGGGCGCCTGGTAGCTTGGGGAGAAATGTCCCAGGCATCCGCCTGCTCGGCTCCTAATGAACTCTTCCTGCAGAGTGACTCTGATTTGGATAATCCATTTAATATATCGGGTCATTCATGACCCGGGCTCTTTATGGGCGTAAATAATAATAATCATCATCATCATCATCGAACTACTAGTTACATGTCCTAAAAAAATTGCAATTTTCATGTTTGCTCAGAATTTGATTGAGTTGGTTTAGAATTTTGTGTATATATCCCTATCAAGTGGGTCGATGTTTGGTACGCTTTCGTTTTTATTCAAATTTTGTATATTCTTTCTTATTCATATTATAGTCCATTTATTGATTTGTTCTTTAACTTGTATTTATTTATTTTTTTCAAAATTTATTTTTACAAAGAGTTGGTATGGGAAAAGCATAGATCGTTTTACGAGTTGTGGAAAAAGAATTATGTTGATGTCACGTTAAAGAAAAAAGAACGAGAGATTTTGGAAAAGACGAATCATTCTATGATTTTGATTCTGATTTTGATTCTGATGTGTTCTGTAGACTACTTTCTTATTTAGTTATTCATGTGCATGATCGCTCACGTGCACAGATTATTCAATCTATTTAAAATATATCATATAAGTTTTTAAATTATTAGTCTTATTAAAATTTTAAAAATTATAAGTCCTATAATTTGATAAATTATAAAATACCAATAAGGATAGATAAATATTTTTATAATTTTTAATTAATAAATGAAATATGTGTTACTTTTGTTGGTTTATATATACGTATATCCACCATTAGGTTGATGCCTAATATGTAAAGGAACAATAATTTAATAAAATGACACAATATTTTCTCGCCCTAGTTTAAAAAGGAGGAATAACAAACAAGAGCAAGACAGAAGACATTTATTGATGATATTTTCACAAAAGCAGCATTCGATTAATTTCCCTTTAAATCAATTTTTGTTGCGGCTTTCAAGTTCATTTTTATACTATTTTTATATTAAAAAAGGAAAATATTTTATAAAAATCAATTGTTTCCGAATTTCCTAAAGAATGGTGAAATTTTTTTTTACACCAAGTTTATTTTTACATATTCTTAGTATTTCATTACATGTTTTTTTTTCCAAGTGACTATAAGTTGGAGAATTAGTGGCCTTCCATATTTACAAAACTTTAGTATCTATTGCAAGTAGCCTATTAGGCCATCTCCAACCATAAAATCTATTTTGGTGCAAATTGCACACTAAAATAGTGCGATTTCTGTACCAAATACAACATTCATCTCCAACCCGTTTACTTCAAATCTTACACCAAAAAGAATATTCTCGAAATATTCTTTTTATTTTACATATATTAATTATTATATTTTATTTAATATATTTTAAATTTTGTATTTGTATTCAATTATATTAATTAAAAATCATAAAAAAAATTAGTTTTTAAGTATTATAATTAAAGTAAATAAATAAATATTTTAAAAAAATGAACTATTATTATTTTATAATTTTTATGATTAAATATGTAATTATTCAAATTAATCACACGGCTCCAACTATCCCGAATTTAGCGGAGATAGCTCTTGATGAAAATCCCTACGAACTTTCTTCAATTCTTCTAATCAGGTCCACGACCAGAAGATTTGTTCCTCTTCTAACTTGCACTAGAAAATGTAGAAAGATTTATCGTTGGAGATTAAAAAATCGAGAGACGGCACAACTCCAAAACAATTCATGGCGGCCGAAATACTCATGCCTTTTGAGAAGGAATTTTCGAGAGAAAAAAATCTCTCCTTGGAAGTGCCGAAAAGGTGTTTTAAAATTGAGAATCACATTCTCATGATTTCATGCCATTAGAATAAAAAATTCTAATTATCTTTCTAATCCATTATTTACTTAATTAATCCAATTAATTAAGTAAATTTAAGATTCTAAAATGCATGCCTTATCAAATGCAATCTCGATGCATATCTTATGGAGGCTAGGTTTTTAGGTCTCTCATTTAAATAAAATATCTATGGCCTAATTACCATAATAAAATAATTGGACCCATTTAATTAACATTAATGAGCTTGATTAATTAATTGGACTAGTCCAACTAGTTTAATTAATTAATCAAAGTCCATTAAACTTTAATTATTTAATATATTGGACTTGTACTCCTACAAGCCCATAAAACATATTACCCACCATATTTAATTTATTATTTAATAAACTCAACCTTTGAGCTTAATAAATTATATACATTATAAATTCAACATTTGAATTTAATATTTAAATTATAAATTCAACTCCTTGAATTTTATCACCTCCAAAATTTAATATTTAATAAACCCAACTTTTGAGTTTAATAAATTAAATTATCAAAATTTATAAATTCAACGCCTTGAATTTATTTTCTCCAATTTTCTTAAATTCAACTTCGTGAATTTACTATATCATAAATTCAACTTCTTGAATTTATTTTCTCAAAATTTAATTATCATAAATTCAACTCATTGAATTTACTGTATAATATAAATTCAACTTCTTGAATTTATTCTCTCAACGGGAACAAACAATCCAGTACTTGTGTGACCCTCAATGGTTCAGGGATACAGCTAGCCGTGGGTTCACAACTCTTTGTGATTCAGGACATAATCCTTTATTCGAGCTTACCCTAGTTAGCCCCATTTTTTCATCAACACCTTGATCAAGAATGTCCGAACTCATTTCTGATTGCACCCATCGGATCATGGTAAGAGTGTCTAGTAGCATCGCCCCATGATCCCCTAGGTATCACTGATAGTGCCTGCAAGAACCAGTCGATTATGATTAACGTACAGTACGGTCCCTTCATCTCATATATCCCGATCGAATCTGCAACCATTGGTTCATCGAGGGTTGCATATTAATTCGATAACTATGTGATAACTATAATAGTGGCATCGCGTGTACTATTTGGAGAACTCCTTCTCTAACGTACATCTCGTACTCTGGCCAGAGATTTCATGCACTATTATTTCATTAGATCACATAGGATATCCACACCCGTAGGTGAGCGGTGAATCCCCAACTACAATGCACTGGCTCCTATATGTGTCGCAACTGTACCCAACCTCGCCACCTGATGACTCTCCTGGAGCCGGTAAACGAGTCAAAGCACAGCCCTAGCATATAGAGCCTCAGTGTTGTCCCGGGTCGTAAGGACTAATGGTGTACAATCATAACCACGAACTTATCCTCTCGATGAATGATAACCACTTGGGAAGTCCGAAGGAGGGTTGTTCGGTATAATCATCATATGACTACCCATCTGTATGTTTGGACATCTCTATGCCCTTACCAAGAAACGCAGTACACAACATCACAGATGCTAGTCTCGAGCTCAAGCGACCTTTATCCATGTTTTAGGCGGCTGAATCGACTAGGAACGAATTTAGAATATGCAGTGTTTACAAATGAGTTTCAACATCGAATTACGATTCATTTGTATTAAAGCATAATCAAGGACTTTATCTATGCTGCTTGCATGGGTATACAGATAAAATATAACGAAACCATTAAAAAGTAAATTATATTAAAATAAAGATTGTTTATTACACTTGAGTCAATAAATTCTCTAGCCAACCGATGGCTTGCAAGACATCTACTCTAACAATAATGCTGCCTTTTGATGCAACGTTGGAGATGGCCTTACATCACAACTGTTACCATCATGGGACATGCCAAGTTTCCAAGTTGCATCTTTTGTTCCATTTTCATAATCCTATCTGTGGTTTAAAGTTGGCGGGTTCCTTCTATAAAGCATAATAAAGCAAAGGGTTTTGAGAGATTTTCTTGTTTTCCCACTTTCCTAGATGATGATGATTCTATATATAACAGAAAACAAGTCAAATGAACCATATCCAACCAAGTTATGACAATGACCACACCTCGGCCTTTCAAACGATGAGAGGGCGGAGGGACATTAGATCGTACCCGAGCTTTAACCCGGGTGGCCCAATTTTTTTGAAAAAATTTATAATTAAATTTTGTATAATTTTAAAATAATATTATAGTAGCCCGGGTATATCAATTTAAAATATTTAAAAATTTTAGAGATTAAAATTCTAGCCCGGACGGAGCCATATTTCTGGCTCCGCATGAGATTGTTGACCATTAGCTGGTCTAATGTCATCCTTTGTTCACTTGGCACGGAGCGTTTGTATATAGATCAAGCATAATGTCAAATTATAGAAGAAAAGGGAAAAGTCTGTATAGATTTTATAACCAAATACTTATAGAACAGAGCTGAGCTGCAATATAGTAGCATGAATTCATGGGAGAATGGGAACATACATGGTGGCGGCTTCAAAAAATTAGCCGGTTCCAAGTTTCCCCTTACTCTATATACCTAAATCTCAAACATAAAAATAATGCAAGAACAAAGCTTGCATATTGTGGATAGTTGGTTGTAAATGATCAGGGAAATGCATCCGCCCACCTGGCTAAGTGTATCAAAAATGACAGTACTTCTGACGGATCGAGTAGTGAGTATGAAGCAGATGTTTGTCTCGGTACAGATGATACTATGATGGGAAACCCTTCTCCTCTACTTCGAAGTACCTACGCACCAAGACAGAACAAATGAAAGGATTTTTGTTTAGGATCTCTATCGAAAATCATCGGTCAGGACACGCTTTGAGTCAGTGAGATAATGGATAGATACCTTAAACGCGTCTTCATCAGTTCTGTCATCACCAATGTAAATTGGGAGGACGTTGGTGGAATCAGCAAATCCTAGAGTGTCAAGCAAATACACCAGAGCATCACCTTTGTTCCATTTAATGGATGGCCTAATCTCCATAACTTTCTTACCCCATGTTAGATGAAAACAAGGATACTCTGAAAGTACGTCTTGTATTTTCTCCTCAAGCATACCATAATCCTACACAATTTGGATGTACATGTCTCAATTTATGTTAAAAACATTTCTACAACTTACGATACTAATAAGTTGAACAATTTTGCGAGTATGCACCTCATCTAAGACATGTCGATAATGCACTGAAATACAAAATCTATTGTCCTCTACAAAAGCACCTGGTACATCACATGTTCTCCTTTTAAGCTCTTTTAGCATCTGTTATCAACAAGAAACGGAAATCATTTTTGACAAGAAAAAAGGAGTAATATCTGACTGAATACCAAATATTTATTCTTGATATCATTATTGCACTCACTTACATAGAACAATATCCATGCAAAAGCTATGTCGGGACAGGACAATCATCCTAGCTGGGAACTAATAATTTCCAGCAGGAAATAAAGCTAACAAGTGTTCAAAATAATTGGCAAAAGTAAAAAAAAAAAAAAAGGCCATAACCTTTTTGATTGAGGGAAGATACTCCTTAGCAGGTTGGTAAATGGTAAATTCATTGCCCTTCTCATTTAGTGTATTTATCTGATACTTGTCATCGTAAGATTTTGTGTTCGTTGGAGGTCCCACTATATCCATGCCATGGCTCCCGGCATAGTAAACTTCATCTAACTTAACAAAATCATAAACCTGATGACACACACGCAAATGTTCATCAAATCGAACCAACATTTAAGGACGAAGGAGTAATAATATACAAATTTCTTGTTACCATCTCTCGACTCCGACCGCTAATTATAGCCGTAGGGAAATGCCTGGCAACTTCACGTACGGCTGACCGCATCTAAAGATTCAATGAAGACTCAAATACATGGAATTTAAATAAAATTATATAGGTGGTAAGGCCGCACATGCTCCATGTGTAGGATTCAAAATGTCTAACAAATAAATTACCCGATCAGTCATGAACGCGCGGTTAGGATCATTTACAATGGGTGAAAGAGTGCCATCATAGTCTAAAAACAAGACTATTTGCTTCCCTTTGGTAGCGCTCATCATCAAATGAAAACATCGTAGTGCTGAAGGATGTTCCTCCTGAAAACATAAATTTTGTTTAGTCAAATAAATTGTCTTTTTTTATGGTTTTGGATCACTAAGTTTTCAACTTAACTTCTAAATTTAGACTATTTTGTTACATGCAATAACAAAATGTTCATTTTTCGCAAAAAAACCCTGATTATATTACAATTAAAACATTTTATGGTGTCACAATCATTAATTGATTCTGGTAGAATGTATAGAACTTGTAAAGTTTGTTTGATTTGTTCGATCTTTTTATGTTAAGTTGTTTTCAAAATAAATTAATTTCCCTTCAAAAACAAGAAATCTGCAAATTTTTTGCAACTTTAGTTTTAATCATCGTCTAACAAGACTTCTGGACACAAAAAAATAACATTGGACGGTGGATTGACCAAAATAGCCAAAATTCATAAGTTATTAGAGCAGTATCAAAAATTGAAAAGTGAGTGATGCTAAACCAAAAAATAGTTACTGGAATTTTTTTTACCCTATTTATATATATGATTAACTCTCTTATGAAAATACATGCAAAATTGATGTATTAAACTGATGATGAATAATTTTCCGGGCCGGGGACTTACGAGCCAAGATATATAATAGGAATCCGCGGTGGGCTTTTCAAGACCGAATCCACTGTGCTGTGTTTCGGATCTTTTGTTTGAGCTCGACCCATTAGTTTGGACGCCAGAAAGCCTTTTCTGAAGTCCCATTAGCCTCCGAATATTTTCCTTCACCATGCCTTTATCTGCAATAAAAATCCAGTATCAAGATTAAAGTTTATTTTTTAATATATAAATTTATAATTAAAAAGATATTACCAAGCTAGAGTAGTGAGCCCATTTTAGTTACTTTGAGCAATGGGCTTTTAGCCTGGACGATTTAAGTTTACTGCTGTCCCAGATCGAACTTTTTTTTTTTAATCAAGTCATATTTACTTGACAATAATTTGCACGAAAAGAATATACTATTAATGTGATCAAGGTGAATTATCAAAATACGGCATGCTCGATTCGAGCATTTGGGGATTCGAAACCGAGAGCGAAAAAATTCAAGGAGCAAATTAAAAGGGTAGGGTGTTCATAATACACTCATGAATTGAGTATTGTAGATCGCCCATTTGTTTAACCCATATGCAAAACCATCATGTCCCACAAACATCTTAACCAATGCAAACAATATGTTATATAAACTAAATAATATAAAATTAACAGGGTGTGTATTTTTATTTTAAAATTAAAATGGGTCAGTCATATTCAGATTTTTATACTCTAAAAATCTCTTAAACAAACACGCATGACAAAGACAACCCATAAAAAGAATATATTGAAGTTAATTAAAAAATAGTGGACGCCAAATATATAGGATAAATAGTCGTTTTCCATTTAGAAAGCAAGCACGCAATAGGACAAAAACAAAAACACACACAAAAAGGCATATATGATTATAAAATCAAAAAAGTTATTTTTCTAGAATACGATTTGATTTGAATAACAAACAAATTTTTTTAAAAATCAATTGAGTCGGATTCTGGTGACTCAACATTACATGGCCAATTGAAAAGATGTACGTTCGAGGCATTAACTTTGTTAAGGTCTTAATCGATGTGTTACTTTCAACTAACCGATATCATGACAATGCATTAATGGCATCGTTGTCTACTATCCAAGAAAGAAAATTGATCAAGTATATTTTACCCACCGCTTGAAATTATTGCTGAGGTGACACCCGTGAACAAGCTGAATTTAAGCATGGAATATTTCCAAGGTGCATTAAATGTAGGTTAGTTAAGTATGAATGCAGGCACATGGCTCCACGCCACCCCCCCCCCCCCCAAATCCCAACTACCTAATTATTTCTCTTCCAACGGCAGCCAACTGTTTTCTTAGACTTTCTCCCTTCAACCATAACAAATCACTTTTACATAAATACATAGGGATTTTGGGAAAAGAGACGAACAATCTTAGGTTAAGAAATTAATACAAATTCAAGAATCATTAATAATTAAAATAAGTGGAGAGCATTTGCATGAGACTTTAAATCAACTCCTACAACGAAATTGCACCTGCGATTGTGAGTTAAAAACAACATAAAATTATCAGCCAAAATTCTAGTTCTAGCAAGAAAAAGGCCAAGGGCCCTCAGAAAAGAACTGAACTACCCGTGCTAGGACAACATGTTTCATCCTAGCCATATTTTTAAAAAGAAAGCAAAAGCCAACTTATTTTTTTAATGAATGTCATTAGAAAAAGCTGAGTCATCAACAAACTAATCTATCATTTGACTATATATACCGTATTTATTATACTACTTGGTGTGACCACGTGCCCACAAATGAAGGAGGCACAACTTGAAAATAATTTTGATAAAAGCAAAGCAAACACATGCAAATTCAACTAATCGAACTTTAGTTCCTCGCCTGAAAATGAATGCTGAACGATTTAGATTCTCTCCTCTCCACGTAAAAAAATACTACAGCAATCACGAGTTAAACAACAAAGAATTAAAAACACTTTTAAATATTTAAAAATTATAATCCATGGCTCGACTTTCAAAAACCAATAAAGGGAAAAAATATTTTTTAAACACACTTATAATGCATGATCTCCTTAACCGTCACTATGTGCACTTATATGAATACCGATTAGATAACATCCACATATTAGATATGATAAAATTGTATATCTAATTAATGGATGTCACTTCAACGATGCTCACATAGATCATAGATATATATTTAGGATGAGGTGTATACAACATAACCGGTAACCTCGTTCTTTTTTTGGTTCGTTGATGCCACTTGACCATCCCGCGGCAAAACAAATTGAGTTGTCACTTCTAGGAATGTCCAACTTAAGATTCTTAATTTTATTAGAAAAAGATTAAAATCGAGCGAGTTATTATGGTGCGACGCATCAATGCCGCTTTCTAGAGAGATTGGAAAGAAAGAAGAATTGCTAAAAAAAATTTAAAAAGCTGACTTTGACAGATCGCTACAAAAAAGGGAAGTTATTGAAAAATCCCCAATCAAAAAATTTCTTTGGCTTCACTCCCTACCCACAAAATTGTGGTACTATGTCATACAAAATGTGGTACATTTCATGTGGAAATGTGGTACACTTCATGTGGAAATGTGGTACTAAAAAAGTACCTAGGGACTGAACACAAAAAAAAATGACGGCTGGGGACTGAACCCAAATTTCCCGACAAAAAAACCCATCGCATAGCACGCAAATGTCAAATCCTAGAAACTACCTAGAAGTGGAAAAGAAAAAGGTAATATTTACTAGATGAATGCTATGAGACATGAACGCACATTAATTTGCCAGTCAGTTATTTATTGTTTGTTGTTAAGGGGTACCAACCAACAAATTTTGAATGTACTAGGTTAGGGGTGGGAGTGTTGATATAATGATTGTTACCATCAAGAAAAAAAATCATCAACCAATATTCTTTGGATTCTCAAATACTTACGCGGCAAGTGTCTACTCTAGAAACAGGTAAGAAACGGTAAACTTGCTATATCATTTTCATAATTTTCATCTTCCTATGAATTACTACAAGTCTTGTAATTTATGACGAATGATTGGAGAATTACCCTAACAAGACACACACACACACAAACACAAACATATATACATATATATATATATATATATATATATATATATATATATATATAGAGAGAGAGAGAGATGAGCTTTTCATACTAACATTAAGAAATTACTACATGGGTTTGAGAAAAAAATGAACTTGGAAGAATGCATCAGATTAGATGTACAATGTAAAGCAATACTAGATAGAGTTAACATTATAACTGCAGATATGCAACGTTAAAAGAAACAAGTGGCACTTCTGATGAGTATGTACCATCGAGTAGATTTAAAAGAGCAAAATTCTTCAAAAAATATACATCTTTCCAGAAAAAAATATATTTCTTCTAAATCTATTTGATTAAGATCTTTCTTTTTTTATTTCAGAAAAATAAGGAATTAGCTTTCCGATCCCGCTTCATTTCCAAAAACTAAAACAAAACAAGACAAAATCGCTTTAAGTTTTTTTCTAAAACACATTAAAGTTATAGTGATCTTAAGATCAAAATATCTTTCTTGGGATAGAGCCATACACCATGAACATGTATGGCATTCTTCGAGAAATTAACGGAACGCACCATTAACATGTACGTTTGGTAAACTTCGTGAAAATAATTCATAACAAAGTAAGAAAGAAACAGTAAGAAAATTCAAAGAGTCGAGCCAAACTATCCAATGGGAAATGATATGTCCCATCCTTCATTGGTGTGACAGTTTGTTGAGGTATTTCTACGCCAATCTAAAGACTTTCATTATATTGGTTGAATTTTTCAAAAGGTGTGGCATATCACCCTATCCAATGATCCGCTAAAATATCATTTGACTTCCATAGCCAAACAATTCATCCTAGAACTAGAGGAGTTAATTCCACAAAACTTCGACCTAAAAAGGTGTTTACTTTTGCCCACAGGAAAAAAGTTGGTTGACACCTACTTAAAACAAGCAAGAGTCACGCGTGGCATGACTATTGCATCAAGTTAATAATTTAACGTTTCACGTTAACAAAATTATTTTTCCTTTTTTTCCATTCTTTATTCCTTTCCCCTAATTTCTGTATCTACTATGTATTACCCAAATCATTTTACCTTATTTGGCAATTTTAGCAGAAAAATAATTTTGTTAAAAACCTGTACAAACTCACACAAATACAATCACAATTACAAATTTTTTTATATTCAATACATTACATATCTTGAAATAGTATATTTTAATTAAAACAAAAGAAATGGGATTTTTTTCAAAAATTTGCATTTAATTTTCGAAGATATAAAAAAATGTTTCCAGGATTAAGAAAAACCTCAAAAGTGCGAATATATCAAATACGAGGAAGGTATGGATGGATCTTATCAAGGATTTTGTTCTATCATAATCTAAGTTTTTTAAATTATTTCTATCCCCCGAGATTCAAATCTCTAACCCCCTCGCAACTAAATCTCAGCCCCACACCAACTATACTAAATCATAGCCGTCCAAGAGTGGGCCTACAGGTCAAAGGGAGCCCCACAGCCAGACACGTGTGCGGTTAATAAATCTCACGTTAACTAACAAACGAAAGTAACCGAAAAAAGTACACCGCAGATCCTGCCGCCATTCCAATCAGCGGCGCGTCCATCTCTCTGTCTGCCCAGATTTAATAGTCGTGCCTACCACGCGCTCGCGAGCGCGTGGGAAAGTAAAGGGCAGAGAACACGATCGATAACCGCTTGTTTCTTTTCCGATACTCGGGGTAAACAAATCAGTCAAACGATTTATTGAAAATTTTTAAAATTTGTATTCATAGATCTCTTCGATTTAATATAATCAATCACATGCTCGCCGCCCTAATACACTGAACACACTCTGCAACGAGCTGAAAACTCTTTAAACAATTCGATATATATATATATATATATATAATCGCCGGCGGTGAACAACCAGCCAGTCGCCAGTGAAATCAGATGCTTACCAAAAAAAGACATTCTGACCATCACGAGATCATGAAGAAGGGATTTATCACTAGCGATCTATCGATTAAAACGCGAAAAATGAACCCAAAAAAAGGGCGAAAAATCTCGTGCGATTCAGAGAGAACAGGTGTTGGCGTGTGCACGAGAAGGAATACGATTTTATTATTTGTTAACAGAACGAAGAGGGAAAAAAGGAAGAACTTACGAGGTTGATTTGTCTTGTGCGAAACAGAGCTTCGTTCTGATGGAGACCGACACTAGCTGAACATGAAAAGGGGAGAGAGAGAGAAAGAGAGAGAGAGGGAGACGTGTTGGTATTTATAGAGAGGGGGGACATTGCCACTGTTGTGTTTGCTGCTGCCACATCCAAACTTTATGCATTCCCAATTCTAACCCTTTTTCATTTCAGTGACAAGATGTTTGGAAAAATAAAATGAGATTTAGAATTAGATGTGAATTTTTGTTTTGATAAGAATTTGTATGAGATGGTTTCATGGATTGTATTTTGTGAGACGAATCTCTTATTTGGTTCATCCATAAAAAAATATTACTTTTTATGTTAAAATATTACTTTTTATTGTGAATGTCGACAAGATTGACTTATCACACAGATAAAAATTTGTGACACCGTGTTACAAAAAACCACTTTTTAGTTTAATAGATTTATAATTTTGTTCTAGTGTTTGAATAGTGTCATTTGAGAATTGAGTTTGATAGTTAAAATTTATTTTATTTGTTTTTAAAAAAAATGCTTTACTTATTATTTTTAAATCTCTTTCTTATTGATAATTATTAATACTCACATATGGTTTATACATAATATCAGGAAAAATGATTTATGAATATAAATAATATATATTATTAAATAAATTTTTTAATAATGAAAAAAAAGTTTATCAAAAGAAAACTGAGATAAAATTATCAAATTATGATAAATTAGGGTTTTAATACTAAAAATAATTTAACATCATAAAAAAAGAATTTAAATAATTTTTAAAATATATAGATATTTAAATTGATTTCAAAATAATTTTTTCAATTGTATGATAAAATATATGTGAATTAAAATTTATTGTTTTTCGAAAAAATGATATATTTAATTAGTTTTTAAAAGACATAATGAATTATTTTGTTCATATAACTCAAATCTCATTAAATATTTTCATTTGAAGATTTCATTTATTATATCAAATTTCACCAAGTCCTACCAAATACTACTCTCATTTAAAAATTCTATGATACAAATCACAAAATGAGATTTCTAATCCTAAATCCCACCAAACTCACTGAAATCCATTGAACCAAACACACTGAAATCCATGATTTAATCTACCTGAAGTTATAGGTTTTTTTTTTTTCAATTGATGGTTTTGATTCCAATAAAATGTGCAAATAGAATCACACTTTTTAGATGCAGTTTTAATTTCGGTTTCGATTTCGATTTCTAAACCGAGAGTTTTAACAGTCGTTCGTTCTTGGTTTTTGGCAAACTCCAAAACATGGTTTGGTCTAGCACCCCCCTTTTAAAAATATATTGATATTCTTAGCTTTTTAAATTAATTTTGAAACAATAAAAAATATTTTATACTTCATAGATTTAGTTTTATCTCCCCTCTAAATTTGTCTGGATAAATTAGCCAATTCGTTAGTTTGGGTCTGACAGGAGTGAAAGTAGCTCTGGCAATATGCACAACCTCGGGAAATTGGCAAAGATATTTTGAAAATCTATCTATGTAATGATAAAATGACCTAAAAAGATTGCCATCAGTCCATGTTCTCATCATGTATCTATTAATTCAATAACCATTATTATTATTTTCATTAAATATTTAAAATCTAAGTATTATCTCTTGAAATAATATGGGGAATTTGTCAAAAAATCCCCATTCTCATTCTCAACCTTCTCTTTACTCTCTACCCCACTAAAACTTTGTTTCAACTCCCCATATCTCTCAAATTTCCAAATTTGCCCTTATATCTTCATTTTAAATAATTGATTTTTTCTTTTAAATAATGGCCCATCATGCTTCCGTAAAATAAATTAAACCTTATACCTTTTTAATCGGAGTGCCATCGGGTTATATCCACCGTATTTTACGAACTGCTCCTCACAGTCCAACCACACGATCGCAACCTATGGTTACTGACGCAGATTTCTTCAGCAGCACTTGGCACAACCTTAATTCGTTTCCTACCTTAAGGTGTACAGTATATGATAAAATTTTGAAAATGATACATGAGAGGGGCTAAGAGCAAAGATCTCTTTTATTCAAACACAAACATTTATTTATTACATAGTAACCTCCTGTAGAGGAGGAGAAACTTGTTTAGCTACTCACAGTAGCTGAACTTACTACACACATAAACTTGAAAGAAATATTACAAATGAGTTGAAGAAAAATGAAGAGGTTGATCGATGCCTTCATCTTCCTTCTGCTCCTTTATTTATAGAAGGCTTCCTTCGGATTTGAAACTCGGACTTCAAATCTTCATAAGACTTTACAGCTTGCTTGTGGACCACGCGGTGGTTGAGTGGTCCCTTCTTTTCTTTTCTAGATTATTAATCTAGAAATTAACTTTTCATCCTCTTTTATCTCCTTGAGATACCATTGACGATGAGTAAATAGGATGTCTGCTGTGACTTCGTCTCCCTTTTCCTGGAAACGATTTATACTAGCCATTTTAGAGCATCCGCCTCCTTTCTCTTGTAACTTATTCTCTTTTTCAAAACTTTTAGATATAGCCGATACATCTTTAAGTTTTGTTTGGGATGAATTTCACTGGTTCCATTCGTTCTTATTTATAGATAAGATTTCGGGACCAGTTGTCTTGATTTTTTTCATTGGATTCCATTTTTGAATTAGGTATTCAATGATTCTTGTCCTTTTTCCACCTATTATTGGTGGTCCTTGAATTCCACTCACATGTTATTTCACATGGTGGTCCTTCTTTTGGCTAGTGGATGAGTCACATGTCCACTATTAATTTTGTCGAGGAATCTTTGGCTTTCGTTGTCCTCGAGGAAAACATGATTGTGGTCCATCCCCACTTGTGCTTGTGTCGGTAAAGTGTTTCCGATCAGATCTCGGCTTGAATCCTTTACCGAATTCCGGTTCCTTCTGGTTTTGGCATTCAAGGCAGATGTTTTCTGACCATCTTCCTATGTGTGCCATATTACAGAATTTCCGACGAGTTTCTTTACTGGCCGACAGCTTGCTGTTCCACAAAAGATTTCTCTTTTTCTCAAATAAATCTTCTGCAAAACTTGTTGTTTTTCCTGTCATGGTATTTAACAGGAATGATCCGTTCACTGAATGATTATAAAATTTGAACGGAAACTTGACTTTGTCCATCTCAGTGAGACAGACCCATAAACCCCAAGCTCTTCTGGTCGAAATGTCATCTTCAGTAATTGAAGCAACTAGGGGTGTTTCTTCTGTTGGAGGATCTTTGATAAATTTTTGAATATTTGTATCTGGCCTCCTTAGCTTGATGAAATGAAAGGCTTCGTGAGAACCTTTCCCTGCTGGTTCTGGTGCTGCACTGAAAAAGTATAGCTCCACAACATCTCCTCTGGACAAATAATCATTATTTGCCCAAGTTTCGTGAACAGCTTCCTGGATCCATTTCGGTAGACCTGAAATTTCTGGAAAGCTGGGTGATGTAGTATAAACTGAGGCAAGAGCCCCGAATTCATACCATGCTTTAACCTCCTTTGGATATGAATTTTGTTTCATCCATACCCTTGGATATTTTCCTGAAACATCAACCCTATTGGTAGCTGGGTTAATGCCAATTCTTGTTTTTAATTTCTCCCAATTCTGTTGGTAAACCTGAAATTGAGAAATTGTTGCTTCGTTAGTACCAACCTTAGTTTTACCTTTGTCAATACGAGGCCTAAGGTTGATCTCTCCCTCTTCAATCCCCGAGGTGAAGGGTTGACTTGAAGACTCAAGATAAGGATCAGGAGTCTCAATTTTTGTTTCAGTCGACTCATATGGTGATGATCCCGACTTAACACTTGTGCAAGGGGTATTGGAATCCCCCGCTACAGGTATAGAGTCCTGTACTCGAAAACTCTCCATTTGGGAAACCAGTGGTTTCTCAATGCCTTGGAGGATAGGCCTTTGCATTACAGACCATAACTGAGTATATGCCTGTAAACACCCTGTAATTCGATCAGAGACAATTCTCTTATCAGCTTGTTGTAGCCTTCCCGCAACTTCTGCGTTTACAGCTAACTTGTTGAACTCGGTTTGAAGCATTTCAAGGTGTTCCCTCAAATGCCTCTGCATCTTGATAATAGCATCTATGTCAATGCTGTCCATCTCTTGTTAAAAAATCTGCAAGAATATTTTCATGAGATTTAATTATCACAATATTAAAAATATAATTTTGACATAAGTCTTGCCATCGTAATAATCTAGCCTTCTCAGGTTTAGACTCAATTCTATTCCTTAAGAAAGCTTTAACTTGTGTGTTATCCACTTTCAAAGTAAATTTCTTTGCAAGTAAAAATAATGGCCATTTTTCAAAAGCCCTTTTTACTGCATAAAATTCTTTCTCGTTAATATGCCATCTAATGGCTTCTGCATCTGAGAATAACCCACTGCAATATCTACATGGTTGTTCTCCATCTGGTGTGAGCTTAGTAAGAACTGCTGCCCACCAGTGATCACTAGCATCGGTATATAATACCAGATCATCTTCTTCTTGAGGAATAGCCATTTTTGGAAGATTTTTACAAACCTTCTTTAAATGGATAAGACCTTCTGTGTGTTCTTTTGTCCATATAAATCTTGCATCTTTTTTCAGTAATGGACTGAACACCTTCCTGTGTTTTGCTAGGTTTTTTATGAACATCCCAGCAAAATTCACAACTCCTAAGAAACTTTGAAGTTGCTTCTTGTCTTTGAGATTTTCTGGAAAATTCTGCACCTTTTCAAATATGTGTTCTTGCAGAATTATTCCTGATTCATCGATTTCAATTCCAAGGAATTCAATCTTCCTTGTAGCAATGACTGCTTTCTTTTCAGATAAAACCAGTCCTTCTTTCTTGCAAACATTAGAGAAAATCTCTAAATGCTTAACATGTTCATTCATATCTTTAGATGCTATTAAAACATCATCAATGTAAACAAACATAAACTTGAAATAATCTTTAAAAAGATTATCCATTTTCCTTTGGAATATCTGGGGTGAATTAGCCAATCCCATTGGTAGTACTTCTCAAATATAATGTCCTTGAGGTGTGGAGAAAGCTGTGAATTTCTTGCTTCCTTCCTCCATCCGAATCTGATAAAATCCGGACTTACAATCAAATTTAGAGAATATCTTTGCATTGCGTATGCAACTGATTAGATGCTCTCTGCTTGGTATAAAATACCCATCAAACTCCAGAATTTTATTAATTTCTTGATAATTAATAACTAATCTGGGTTTACCTCGTTTAATCTCACCATGATTTCTTACCAGAAAACCTGGACTGCTATATGGTGACATACCTGCTTTGATCAAACCAAGATCCAAATGTTCCTTGATTATAACCTGCATATCCCTTTGATCAATGATGTTCATTGGGATAGGTTTATAACGGACAAATTCATAATCTTTGCCTTCCTTAATCTTAAGGCAAGCTCTGAGTTGATTTCTGTCCCACCATGCCAAGGGATCTTCATTGTAATTTTCTCTGATCCTTTTCTTGACATCTTCCAATGATACCTTAGATTCGAACTCTACTTCATTTGTTTGTAGAGTTATTTTAAGGCATTCTATATCTTCTGGTTGGAGTTCCTTATCTGCTCTCAACTGGAGCATTGTTTCTCCAAACCGTCTAGAATCCTTCATTTTTGGGTTCAGAAGTTTCCTGAATCACCACGCTTGCTGCGAAACTGGATTGGCAATTTTCTGTAAAATGCCTCCCTAAGTCTCTGGACTATGATTTTGTGAGCACATGGTGTTGTGAACACTAATCTTCTAGTCTCATTTTCTTGTGTATAGGATTTGAACATTTGTAGGAAATTATTTCCTAACAATATGTCAGCTCCTGTATCATGAAAATAAATTGGTGGTGTCTTTACCTTGTACCAAGGTGTTTGTCCCGCACCGCCAATCATGATTTCAGTCATCTTAATCCCTTTACATAAGATTAAGATTCTTCTGGAAAAATCTCTTCCAGCAATCTTGGGTAACTCTTCTTCCAAATTATTTGGAAAAACTCCTCGTTTTGCTGTACATATTCCAGCACCTGAATCAATATATGCAGCAAAGTATTCTGCCTTATATTGTTTATACAACATTCCTACTGGAATGTATATGGAGAATGGACTTGTGGTCATTGGATTTTCCACATTTTATCTTCTGCCATAAACTCCATTCCATGCTCTAGACGTTTCCAAGGTTTGTGTTCCTCGAGAAACTCTAATCCAAGAATCAGTCGATCTGATTCTTTCCCTGGAATTCCTTGAATGTGAACTTCCAATTCTCCGATATTAATCAGTCCTTGGTAAGTTCCTATCATTGGTTGTTCCAAATAGTATATTGAATTACAAGGAAATTGATTCCTTTGCTTTGTAATGTCAAATACTATTTCTACCTCCTTCCACCCTTCTGGGCATCTAAGTTTTCCTATTGTAGAAAAACTTTTTAGCTCCTGTTTGGTTTCTATGACAGGCTTTTTATCCCATCTATAACTTGTAATTCTATCTCCTTGAAAAGATAGTCTTCTTGATTCCAATCTAAGACTTTGATTCCTCTGTAGAATCGGTTTGTCTTGGATTTGGATATCTGTTTCCTGTATTAAAGGAAACTCGACTCTTTCTGGATAAATTGTCTGCGCAACTTTTCCGAATATCTCAGGGATTTCAATAAACTCATTTCTAATAAACAATTCAGAATGATGTGTATTAGATAGAGCATATGAAATTTTATAAGTAATAGAGTAGGGTCTATTACCTTCTTTCATCAACCTTTTTTCCTTGAAGTTCTGATGCAATGTCAAGGCTCTGCTGAAATCCCGATCTGCCAGGTTGTAGGCTATTCTTGGATAGATTACTCCTACAATCTTTCCTGCACAGAGGTTTCCTGAGATGGTTCCCAGTACTGAATCTTGTAGATTCTCCATTCTTTTATCGCATATAGCAATATCAATTGGTGAATCTATCCCTTCTTTGAAAGTAGCCTTTATCATAATTTGGATTGCTCCGATATGAATCCATGGACATAGTCCTTGCTACTTCTATCTTGTGTTTTTGTAATTCCTCCTTAATTTCTTCGGAGGGAATTAACTGCATCTCCATTCTATTTCCTGTAAGTTCCATTGGGATTGCCATTTCCCTTCTAGAAACTTTATAGATTAGATGATGCTTTCTGTTTCTTAGGCCAAGACTTCCTAAGAACTTTTCTACCTGTCCTGCAGAGAAACCTTGATATCTCTGTAGACTCGGATTTTCTCTCATAATTCTTTGAACCATATTATGAGATATTGTTGTCTGACTAAAAAATCCAGACAGATCTTCATGTGTTTCGTGTCGAAACACCTCGTCTTCAGTCAGATTCCGATTCTGTTCCATCAGATTCTTCCTGACTTAAGACTTCTTCTTCTTCATATATACTTTCATCTGAGGCAATATCCTCAAATCGGTATACTTGAATAAGATCTTGGTAATAAACTGCTTCTTCAATATCCGGAGTAGGATCGAAGCGTTTAATACCTCTTTTCTCATTTTCTGGACAATTGGTCGAGATATGACCTCTTGCTCCACATGTCCAGCAATTACAATCCTTGAAACTTTCATTGGCTCGAGTATGAGCTCTTCTGAAAGTTTTCTTTGTAGGTGTTCTTCCTGTGCTTCGAGATGAACTCGATGCTTGGGATGATATTCTACTTCTTGATGGTCCGCTTCTTTGTCCAGATTTGTAAGATCTGGCTTTTTGTCTAGACCATACTGTTCTTGGTTTCCAAGAACTACTTCCACTTCGGGCATAAGGATGAGTCCTGAAACTTTTTCTTTTGTACTTCTGTGGTTTACTTCCAATAATTGTCGGAAGATCATTTTCCTTACAACACAAAAGAGTTCTTTTGTTGATACCCCTTAAGCGTTCGTAATTCTTTTGTAATGCTGCCATGTGACACCATTCTGCCAGTTTTCCTTTAAGGAAAGAGGCTCTTCTTGCCAATGTATCTGGATTACCAGGTAAGTATTCCCTTATGAGCATTTCTCTCCAAGGACTTGACATTTTTGCAAAGAAAAGCTGCATAGCTATATCTTCTTCGACTCCTGAATTCCATCTATATTTGGTGAATAACATAATGTATTCATCAACCAAACATATATCATGTAATTCAAGACTATACAGAGCTTGAGTGTATTTCTTTTTCTTCTCTGTATCTTGACTGTTGAAATAGTCTACCCCTATAAAGTGTGCTTTAAAGAGGGTAGCCATTTTTCCAGCGATCTCACTAAAAGATTCACCAGTTAGGACTGATTCCTTCATGTCTAATGAAGTCATATCCCAAGCAATTTTTACTGATCCCATAAGACTCATTTCCAAAAGTTTAATGAATCCTTCTTTGTTGAGATCAAGTGTTCCTGCTGCAATCCTCATAGCAGATGTCCAATCGTCTATGAGATCTTCTCTGTTTTTGAAGTCCAATACATCAAGGTTAAGCATAACCCCGTAAGGATGTATAGGATCTAAAACAGTTTTCCCATAGGGTGTTTGGTGCAAAGGAATTTGAGTTCTCCTTGCCCTTGTTCCCGCTGGGTGTGATCCTCCACCAGTATGGAAATCAGTCTGAGATTCTCTCATATTTACATTATGAGATCCCATACTTTCCCTTGGTGGTTCCTGAGAAGATGACCAGGTTATTGCAGGTGGTGTTTCACCTACTGCTGTGTTCATATTTAGATCTACTACTTTGAGATTTGCGAAAGATTCCGCAAGCTCTTGTAGATCCTCCAAACCAATCCTTTCTAAAGTTGTCATCAGATCAATTTCTTTTCTGAGACAAACTTGATTAGATTGATCATCTTTTCTTCTTCAGTTAAAGGTTTTGACACCACTCTGGCCTTCCCTTGTTGATGTAACAAAGGTTCGGTACCAACGGATGGTGGTAACCAACCTCCTGAAGTACGTCTACTAGAACTTGGTTGTTGTTCTAGTTTCTGAATTCTTGTTTGAATATCCTTTAAGGTTACAAGAATTTCTTCTTGTTTCTCTAGGATTTTCTCAACTCTTTGAGGTACATAATATAGCAAAGTGCCATAGCTTTGTACCGTTTTCTGGATCTCTCTAAGATCTGACGATAGCTTAGAGGAATCGGGTACTATCTCCAGAAACTTATTGTTCTAAATCATAACTTTACCTGATATTTTACCTGAGGGTGCTGATGCTTCCCTTCCGGCTTCTGAGATCTAACCATAGTTAGATGCACTTGTTTATATTCCAAAATTTTGGAATATTCCTTGTAAATTATTTTTCTCGAACCGTAGTTCGGATTCATAATTTTTTCGAAATTCTCCTTCTCATACATTTAGTTACTAGTAATGATAAAATTTGTGTTTGAAATAAATTAACCATTCGCTCTGATACCATTTGGAAAGCGCAGAGGATCAATTAAAATCAAAATAAGAATAAGGGTATTTTTGTCTATTTTAAAGTGTTAGGGAGTTAAAAGAGAGTTTTTGAGGTGTAGGAAGTTAGGGGCAAGTTGAGTTTGGGTTTGGGGATTTATGAGCAATTTTCCCAAATAATATTCATATTACCTCTTCTAAATTACAGCCTAGCTAGGTCCGTCGTGGTCTTGCATGAATTTGAAACATACGTGAGAGATCAATTCACAGTAATAATATAATTGTAACGCCCCGAAAATTTTAAAGTCCTCGCAAACCACGTCCATGCAATTATTAAATTTTTTTATATTTTAATTAAATGTTTTAATTACATGAATTAATTATGTTGTGCATACTTGCATGTTTAAAATATATTTTCTACATGGTTGCATTAAAACTATATTTTTAAAGGTTATTCGAGTTGCGATCGAGGAACGGAGATCGATGGCCGAAAAAAATAGAAAATGTTTTTTTATTAAATAATTGTTTTTAATTATTTAAAAGTTGGGTGATGCTTTTTATCATTTTTGAAAATAAGGGGTTTTGAGGTGATTTTAAACGTCGGGACGTAAATTTTGTCAGTGTTGGTTTTTCAACAAAATAAATACTGAGCTTTTTGGCAACCCGACTAATAAATTCATAAATTTAATTAAACAAAAATCTTGTTGATATTTTATTAAACGCTAATTAAAACTAATGGGCTTAATTTAAAGGCTTAATAGGTCTAAAAGCCTTGATGTTAATTAATTAGTATTTAAAATTTTAGTTTTTGTAATCACCAAAATCCTCACTTTTGCATCTCAAAGAATTGGCCACACTCTTTTAATTTCTGAAAATTCTCTCCCAACTCTCCACAATACACATGATAGCACACACATCAAATTTTGGAAGAAGAAGTTCCGGTCTTGCAAGGGTAGCTTCCTAGCCATCGTCTCCTCGTCCTGTTCTTCGTCGTCAACGGTTTTTTTCGTGCGTTTATAACGCAAAGGCACGCTATACATCTCTTTTTATCATCCATCATGTCATAATATAGTTTTAAAAGTTGTGTGTATGAAAACATGAAGCTCATATTGTTGTTTTCGTTTTTTTTATGCATGATTTTTACACCATCGATTTTATGCCATAATTCACGTTTTTATTAATACTAAGGGGCTGCCATGATGTTAAGACTTGAGAAAGTGATGTCTTTACACGTTAAAAGAAGCCCCACACACACATCAAACACCAAACATCAAGGAACAACAAGTTGGTAGCGTTGCTGTCATTGCGGGTAGAAGGCTCACGTTTTTGGGTTTTGTGGCATTGCTTGGTCTTGGCTTGGGACCAAGGCTAGCCAAGGTAGGGGTTGAGTCAAGGGGAGAGTCCTAGCCAGGCTAGGACTCAAAAACCAGGGGCTGGGAGGAGTCCTTGTTAACAAGGACTCCACCCGAGAGCACAAGATGGCAGCGCAGGGTAGCAGCTGGCGCAGGGAGGAGATGGCTCGGCCTGGGGGCTTTGAGCTGGGCTAGGTAGAGTCATAAGGGTCCTAGGGAGAGCCTAGATGGGGTGGTGCAAGGTCTGGTATGGTTTGGTCCTGGGAAGGCATGAGCGAAACCTGTAATTGTGAGAGGAGCATGGGTTGCGCGTTGCTGCCTTCTGATCCAGGGGGCTCACGCGAGGGTTACAGGGGCTGGGTTGGTATGGGCTTGGTCTGGGCATGGTCCAGGGAGGGTTAGGCTCATGAGGGGTCGGTGGTTAAGGGTTGGGAGGAGTCCTAGACTAGTTAGGAACTCTTTTGTTCAAATCCACAATCACACGTACACATGCATGTAATTGGGTTGAGGGGTAGAAGGTGTTTGAGCGGGCCAGGGCCGGGGTTTTTGGGCTGGGCTTGCACAGTAGGGTCCATAGATGAGTTGTCTAGGTTTTGGCTCGAGGTGGCTCGGGCGTGGCTCGAGTAAATTAGGAGATGGCTCGGTACGTTCGTCGAAGGGTCAAAACGAAAATTAAAGAAGGAAAAATTGATCCAAGGGTCCACGGGGGTGGCTCATGACTTGGAAGGGTAGAATAAATCTTAAAAATGCTATGCTTAAAATTTGGGATCAAAATAATGAGTTTTGGATTTATTCGGGATTTAATCGCCACACAAAACGCTAATTAACGAGTTAATTGAAACGCCTAGTTGTAAGCCTTATAAAATTATGAAAAATTAGGTTTAAACTTAAATAATTATTATAAGTCTAAGTTTTTAATTTGGGAATTTTATATGAAATTTTGGTTTATTCGGGATTAAAACGCATTAAAACGTTATATTTAAAGAATAAATTAAAAGTCTAGCATCTAAGTCAAATAAAATTACGAAAAAATTTATGTAAGCTTAAATACTTATTTGGGACATGTTAGAGTCATGAAATCAAGAAAAAAGTCGAAAACAAAAAATGTCTCAAGTCTAGAGGTAAAACGGTCCTTTTTACACCAGGAAATTAGTAAAGGTCATGACAGTGCCCGAAATGCTGTTTTCATATTAATATGATTATTTTTGAACATTTATGAATTTCTCATGATTTAATTATGCTTTTAAATGTCTAAGAGATTTTTATGATTTAAGAAGACATTTAAAATACATGTTGCATGCTTGGTTTCGAAAATGAAATGTAAATATCGTTCATGATTTTTCTAAGTGATGTGAATGAAATGAAAAAGGTTGAAGGATGTGAAGTGATTGTGATTAATTCGTTAATGGTGGCGACGTCGTGAGGGTTATGGTCCCAGTGGGAGCCCGACGATCGTGTTTCCATCATTGCGAATATGTGGTAACGGTTTTGTGGTAACGGAAGAATAGGAATATTGTGAGGGGAAAAAGCCCCAGTGGGAACCCATTTATGGGAAAAAGCCCAGAGGGAGCCCCGACGATCGTATTTCTATTCGAATCATGATAGGCCAGGGCCCAGTTGACCGGTGAGAGTGTTGCTGGTGTCCCCCGCCGCCCAGTACTGTGGTTATACGTAGATGAATCCATCGACCTTCATGATCATGATCAAGAAAGTCACAATTAACGATCTGAATTCAACAAAGAAAAAGGAAAAGGAAAAGGAAAAAGAAAATGTTTATGATCATGCTAAAACGTTTTATGTCATGATAAGGAAAAAGATCAAGGTTTTATATGCATGTCATGAAATGTTATTTTTACATAAAAGTATTTTCACTGTTGCATGTGGTTTTATATATATTATTTGCTATAAAGATGATGATGTGTTGAGTCTTTAGACTCACTAGGTGTGATGGATGCAGGTGAGTTTGAATTTAGGGATGGCAATGGGTAGGGTATGGGTCGGATTTGATACATCCATCCCCATACCCATTTATTAAATTCATCCCCATACCCATCCCCATACCCATCGGGTATTGAATTTCATCCCCATCCCCATACCCATCGGATTATCGGATACCCATAACCTACCCAAATACCCTATTATCATATACAATTGAATTTTTTCAAATTTAAATTGTTTCAATGAAGTTATGAATATTTAAAAAATTATTTAAATGAACAATAAGAAAAATTAATGTTGATAAAAATTTGCAAAGTAAACTTTATAAAAAAAATAACAAAATATTAAAAATAGTTTATATTAATTGAATAAAAGTACGTAATTTAACAAAAATAAATTATTTTTCAATTTTTAAAGTCAAACATGGAATAAACTTAACAACGAAGAAGATGAGAAATTGAATGAAAAATAAAAGAGCGGTAAAACCGTGAAACGTAAAAGTGAAAGTGAAAGGGAAGAGAAAAGAAAAATTATCGATTTACTTGGATTTGAGAAAATTAATCTTTAATATAGGTGTGCACGATAGGTGTGCAGCATATCAAAACTATATACATATATATATATATATATATATATAAAGAGAAAAGAAAAAGTATCGATTTACTTGGATTTGAGAAAATGAATCTTTAATATAAATAAATATAATTACTATATATATACATATATACATACATATATATATATACATATATATATATATTTATATATTAATTTAAACGGGTATTCGGGTAGGGCGTGGGTCGGATTATATCAAACCCGCCTCCATACCCAAACCCGAAAATCCCCATACCCGATTACCCAATTATTTAATCGGGTCTAAAAATCCCTCCATACCCTCTTCTATTCGGGTCGGGTATCGGATCCTCCAACGGGTTCGGAGGAAATTGCCATCCCTAAGTTTGATGGAGGTCTTGATGGATGATCCTACTGGACTATCGGTGCACACAACCCAAGGACCAGCGCTTCTACTTTTTCCGCATTATGATTTATGACTTATGATTTATGTTAAAGATTTTTAAGATTATTTATGCTTTTGAGAGATTTTTTAGAGGTTTAGTATGTTCTCTACTTTTCAAATTATCGCTAGTAAAACAGTAGACGATTTACTTTATGAATATTTCACTTGAATTTTTAAATGCTAGTTGGTTGACATTTATTTTAAAAAGGGCAAAATATTTTATAAAAAAAAATATTTTCATGTGTTCTATGTGTTGGCCGAAATTTTAGAGAAAAAAAAAATTCTAGTACTTTTAAAGTAATAAAAAGGTCAGACGTTTCAGTTGGTATCATAGCAGTGGTTCCTGTAAAGGGTTGTGCCACCATCAGCGCCGAGAATATCAGTCGTCAAGCCTCAAAGTTGTAAGTTTTACATGCTTTATATGATTTTATGATGTTACCTACATGAGTACATGACTTATATGTTTACGTCACATGTTTGTTTTATATTCTTTGAATTTTTATACGTGATACGATATGAAATGAAAAATTATTTTTCAATGCATGTTGGTTTTGTGGTGGAATTGGACTATCTTGATATTTGGGTTTTAATGTTGACGTTCTATTTTTGGGCTATAAGTTAATCCCAAATTTTATGAATGTTTTGGGACAGATTTTCTAAGACAATTTTTATTATTCATGGTTACTAGTCAAATTATTTTTGGGAATTAGACGTAAGGAATAATGATTTAAGGATTTGCAACGACTTTGGGAGTAAGAAAATGTATAAATTGGGAATTTAAGTTTTGATGAAAGATAAGATTGATTATGAGAATTGATTTTTGGGTAAATAAGTTTAAAATTATCGAAATTATGTTATGAGAAACCCGTAGAAGGAAATTAAAAATGCCAATAATTTATGGGACAATTAAGAATTTTCGAAATTAAGGACCAATTAAGATAATTTTTGAGGAAATTAAGAATTAACTTTGATATCTTTAAGGAATTTGGGAACTAGTTTAGCAATAAGTGATAATTGGATGGTTTAAATGATAAGAGTTTTTGATGATTTAGACTTTTAAGAATATTTAAAACCTTGAGATATCTTGGTTATAGTGTTATAAGGAATGTTGATCATGGGTGTAATAGCCAAGCCTGTTGTACGGTACGGTTTAAGTTTTCGTATGTTATTAGACTTATTGGTTGGGTTTAGTATAATTTTGGTGATTAAGAGTTGTGATTATGGGTCATAGTATGGTTGGTTATCTTTATTATGTGGCCTTGTTGATGCTCTTTGATGGTGGTTGTTTTGTATCAGCGTTTCAGTTCGATTTTAGTTACATTAGAATTTTTCTTGGCCGTGTCCAGACCGCACCTGCGGCCGTGTGTGCAGCGCCCCACGGTCGTTGATGCAGCATTTTTGATGGGAGGGCCGAAGTCACACAGCACCCGCGGTGTTAAGGTTACCGCACCCGCGGTGTAGGCAGCGCACCCGCGGTAAGTTAAGGACCGCACCCGCGGTCGACAATTCCAGATTTTTGGTTGGGAGGCCGTGAGCATAGCCCACCCGCGGTGCACAAGGTACCGCACCCGCGGTCGCGCACAGTGAAGTCGTGTTTCGAGATTTTTAGTGCTTAAATAGAAGAGTTGGTCTTATTTCTCTCATTTCTTTCTCCCCATTTTCGAAATTTCTCTCCTTGGGGCTAGGGTTTCCTCATTTCCTTTCAATTCCTTTCTTTGATTCAAGCTTATTGTTGGATTATTGAGTTGAGATCGAGGTTCTTCTTGGTTCTAGGAAGCTAAGGTAAGCTTTTGGTGTTGTTTATTCTTGGTTTTGGGGTGAGAGATGATATGGGTTTGTTGATTTTGTTGGTTTGATGGATTAATTGACATGGGTTTTTGGTTATTGAAGTTATTGAGTTGTTAATGGTACAATATATGGTTTATTGTTGTAGGATTTCAACCAAGAGTATAGAATCAAGGTTTCAAGTGCTTGTAAGTGGAATTTCATTCCTTGTGCTCACATGATACTATATATATTGTTTTTCAATGGTTTTAATGTGTTATTCCCTTCATTTGATTCATGTTTATGTATTGATACATTTGTTATGTATATTGGAGGCATTTTATGTCTCAATTGTGAAAAAGGGAATACAAGAGAAAAGAGTTTGCCAAGTGTGTGTTTAAATGCCAAAGAGAGAATTCAAATTGATTTATGGATTGATAGATACATAGTCAGAGATTGCATGCAATTAGTTGATCAACGACCATAGGCTTATATCCCTCAGAGTTGTCGATTTATATCGATGGGATATAGGTAAGAGATAGAGATACTATATAGATGTCAATCCATACCAGTGAAAAGAGAAATACCATCGTTATTATTATTCATGCTATGATATTCATATTTCAGAGTTGATGGTATTTAATGTTTTCAAAGTCATGTTTTCAGAGTATGATATGTACATTGCTATATAAGAGTTCCACTTGCTGAGTTTTATACTCATTTCTGTTATTTCATGTGATGCAGATAAGGGCGACGGACCGGGACTTTGATTGTGGGCCGGAGTCATATGCATAGAGAGATGGAAGGGAGAAGATATTTTGATGGCATTTTGGACATGATCATAGGAATGATATTTTATATTTTTGTTATATCATTTGAATGATCATGTATTTATTTTGGATGTAAATGTTTTATGGAAATGTATTTTGAATCCTTCCTCCATTCAAGTAAAAATTTTAAATTCCGCTGTATTTTATTAAAACAGGTCAGAGGTGTCACATTAAGTGGTATCAGAGCACCGTTCTTTGGACCAATGCATATGACTTCGTCTACTTTCAACAGTCCGGGGTATGTCTTCTTCTACATCTATTCATTGTTATTTATTGATTTGTATTTTGTGAGCACAATGTAGAGTATGCCTCCTAAGAGGAAAGCCGTAGAGGGTGAGGATAGTTCTTCCTCTAGAGTTGTCGATGAGTTCGGCAAGTTGTTGAAAGAGCAAGCCAAGGTTCATAGTGAGCAGATCCAGCAGTTGCTTCGTATGCAAGGTGCAGGCCAGGGCAGAGGTCAAGTGAGAGGCCAAGTAGCTCAAGCAGTTGGTACCGATGGTATCTTTACTGCTTTCAAGAGGATGGATCCGCCTGAATTTGCAGGAAGCACTGATCCGTTAGTGGCCGTAGAGTGGATCAAGGCACTCGAGGCTATATTTGTTCATCTCAACTACGAAGACAAGGACAGAATCAGTTGTGCAGTGTTCATGTTAGTCAAGGCTGCACGTATTTGGTGGAATGCGACCAAGGTTAGTGTTGATCTACCGGCTTTGAAGTGGCAAGAGTTCACTGATCTTTTCTATGACAAGTACTTCCCAGATGCACTTCGAGCTAGGAAGGTGACTGAGTTCTTGGAGCTTCGTCAGGGAGGCATGAATGTTGATGAGTACATTTTGAAGTTCGAGGAGGGCTGTCTGTTTGCCCCGTATATTGCTTCCAACGACAAGGACAAAGGTGCTCATTTTATTCGAGGCCTTCGAGCGGAGATCAGAAGAGATATCAACATGTCGAAGGCTGTGACATTCAAGGAGATTGTGTCTAAGGCGTTGTTGGCTGAGCAAGACGAGAAAGTCATTGCCAGGGAGAGACAGGCTAGACAGCAGGCCATTGCTCAGAGGGGTCAGGGTTCGAGTCGGCGAGGCAAGGATCGTTTCAAGGGGAAAGGCAAGATAGAGCCGAGTCCTAAACCACCGGCAGTTCCTTTTGATCCCAAGCCATTGTGTCCCAAGTGCAGCAGGCATCATCGGGGAGAGTGCAGATTTGGTACTCATACTTGCTATCGATGTGGCACTGCAGGTCATATTGCCAGAGACTGTCCAAGAGGAGCGAGCCAAGAGAAGGTGCAGGGACGCATCTTTACTATGACGAAGGAAGGTATAAATCATGATTCTTCTGTGATCTCTAGCACTATTTTAATTTCAGGTAGAGTAGCTACGACATTGATTGATATAGGTGCTACTCATTCTTTTATGTCTGAATTATTTTCGAGATCTTTGGGTATAGTTCCTTCCGTTCTTCCCCTCCAGTTCAATGTTGTTTTGCCTTCGGGAGATGTGTTGTGCCCGACATCTATTGTTTATGCGTGCTCTGTTCAAATCGATGAACGAGTGGTTTATGCTGATCTGATTGTTATCCCAATGGTTGCATTTGATATTATTCTTGGCATGGATTGGCTTTCGACCTATCGTGCAGTGATTGATTGCGTTGCTAAGACGGTGTCATTTGCAGATGATAGCAATAGGAAGGTTTGCTCGCCAGTGCAGGTACTTCGCTGGTCCTTCCTTTTATTTCTTGTCTTGAGGCTGAGAAGTTGTTGTGTAGAGGTTGTGATGGGTTTTTGGCTTCGATTGTTGATGTGGATAAAATGGTTAAGTTGAATATTGATGATATTGATGTGGTGAGAGAGTTCGCTGATGTTTTTGAGGATGATGTGCCGGGTTTGCCGCCGGACAGAGATGTGGAGTTTGTGATTGATTTGGTTCCAGGTACGGTTTCTATTTCTAAGGCTCCGTACAGAATAGCCCCTGCAGAGATGAAAGAGTTGAAGGCGCAGTTGCAGGATCTTTTGGATAAAGGTTTCATTCGACTGAGTTCTTCGCCTTGGGGAGCTCCGGTTCTTTTTGTTAAGAAGAAGGATGGGTCGTTGCGGCTGTGTATTGATTATAGGGAGCTCAACAAAGTGACGATCAAGAATAAATATCTGTTGCCACGGATTGATGATTTGTTTGATCAGCTGCATGGGGCTACAGTGTTTTCGAAGATTGATCTAAGATCTGGCTATTATCAATTGAAGGTTAGGGAGTCTGATATTCCTAAGACAGCGTTCCGGACCAGGTACGGTCATTATGAATTTCTTGTGATGTCTTTTGGTCTGACCAATGCTCCTTCAGTCTTTATGGATCTGATGAACCGTGTGTTCAAGCCGTATTTAGATAGCTTCGTCATTGTTTTCATCGACGACATCTTGATCTATTCCAAGACTAGAGAGCTTCATGCAGAGCATCTCAGAGTTGTTCTTCAGTTTCTGAGAGAGAAGAGGTTGTTTGCTAAGTTGAAGAAATGTGAATTTTGGTTGGAGCAGATTTCTTTCTTAGGCCATGTTGTTTCGAAGGAGGGTATAGCTGTTGATCCCGTGAAGATTGAGGCGATTCAGAAGTGGCCTATTCCTACCACTGTATAAGAGGTACGTAGTTTCCTTGGGTTGGCGGGTTATTATCGTCGTTTCATTTCAGATTTCTCCAAGATTGCCCTGCCATTGACCAATCTGACGAGGAAGAATGTGAAGTTCGAGTGGTCCAATGATTTCCAGAGTGGATTTCAAGAGTTGAAGGATAAGTTGACGACAACTCCTGTTCTTGCATTGCCCAGTGGTTCAGAGGATTTTGTTGTGTATACTGATGCATCAAAGAAGGGCCTTGGTGCAGTGTTGATGCAGCGTGGAAAGGTTATAGCCTATGCTTATCGCGAGTTGAAGGACTATGAGAAGAATTATTCTACGTATGATTTGGAGCTGGCAGCTGTGGTTTTCGCCCTGAAAATCTGGAGACATTATTTGTATGGCGAAAAGTGTGAAATTTTCACGGACCACAAGAGTTTGAAGTATTTGTTCTCTCAGAAAGAACTCAATATGCGACAGAGGAGGTGGTTAGAGCTTGTCAAAGACTATGATGTGACTATTAGTTACCACCCGGGGAAAGCGAATGTAGTAGCTGATGCTTTGAGCCGTAAGTCGAGTTCTTCTTTGAGTTCTTTGATTCAGAAACCATTGTTGATGGATTTGCAGCGAGAGGAGATTGCTTTGGTGATTCCGGGGACCATTGCTCGCTTTTCAGCGTTGATTATTCAAGCTACATTGACAGACAGGATCCGTAGAGAGCAGGCTGATGATGTTCAGTTGACAGAGATGAGAGCTAGAGCAGAGGAGAGAGGTAACTCAGAGTTCGGATTGAATGGAGATGGTTTGGTGACTTTCAGAGGCCGTATTTGTGTTCCTATTGGTGACGATATTCGGCGAGACATTTTGACTGAGGCTCATACCGCGCCATATTCGATACATCCAGGTGGTACCAAGATGTATCAAGATCTTCGTAGACTCTATTGGTGGCCAGGTATGAAGAAAGATATTGCCATGTTTATTTCTCAGTGCCTAACTTGTCAGCAGGTGAAGATCGAGCACCAGAGACCTGCTGGGACATTGCTATCATTGCCGATTGCTCAATGGAAATGGGAGCATATTACGATAGATTTCGTGACTGGTCTTCCAAGGACGCAGAAATTTTTTAACTCCATTTGGGTTATTTTTGATCGGTTGACCAAGTCAGCGCATTTTCTTCCGGTCAAGACGACGTACTCCATGAACCAGTATGCCGAAGAGTACATAGCAGAGATTGTTAGACTTCATGGTGTTCTTGTGTCGATCGTGTCTGATCGTGATCCTAGATTTACCTCAGAGTTTTGGAAGAGTTTGCACAGAGCTATGGGTTCACGGTTAGCGTTCAGTACAACATATCACCCCCAGAGCGATGGTCAATCAGAGAGAGTTATTCAGATTCTAGAGGATATGCTCAGAGCTTGTACTATCGATTATCCTGGTAGCTGGGATTCCAAATTGCCTCTTGTTGAGTTTACGTACAACAACAGTTACCAAGCGATGATTGGCATGGCACCGTATGAGGCACTTTATGGCAGAAAGTGTAGGTCTCCTTTGTTTTGGGACGAGATTGGTGAGAGAAAGATGTTGGTTCCAGAGTTGGTCCAACAGACAGCTGAGGTTGTTGCTGTTATCCGAGAGAGGATGAAGACAGCGCAGTCGAGACAGAAGAGTTATGCTGATGTTCGTCGTAGACCGTTGCAGTTTGAGGTTGGCGATCATGTGTTCTTGAAGATAGCACCTCTCAATGGTGTGATGCGGTTTGGCAAGAAGAGCAAGTTGAGTCCGGGATTTATTGGCCCATTTGAGATCTTAGACAGAGTTGGTGATCGAGCTTACGGGTTAGCCCCACCGCCAGATCTTGACAAAGTTCACAATGTTTTTCAAGTGTCAATGCTCAGGAAGTATATTGCGAATCCTTCCCATGTTCTTCGCCACGAGCCATTGGATTTGACACCGAATTTGACCTACCAAGAGATTCCGGTCCAGATTCTGGATCGCAAAGTCAGAGTATTGAGGAACAAAGAGATCGGCATCGTTAAAGTCCTTTGGAGGAATCATTTTATCGAAGAGGCCACGTGGGAACCGGAGGATGAGATGAGAGAGAAGTATCCTGAGTTGTTCGTGCAGTGACGTAAATTTCCAGGACGAAATTCCCTTAAGGAGGAGAGATTGTAATAGCCAAGCTTGTTGTACGGTACGGTTTAAGTTTTCGTATGTTATTAGACTTATTGGTTGGGTTTAGTGTAATTTTGGTGATTAAGAGTTGTGATTATGGGTCATAGTATGGTTGGTTATCTTTATTATGTGGCCTTGTTGATGTTCTTTGATGGTGGTTGTTTTGTATCAGCGTTTCGGTTCGATTTTAGTTGCATTAGAATTTTTCTTGGCCGTGACCAGACCGCACCCGCGGTCGTGTGTGCAGAGCCCCCGCGGTCGTTGATGCAGCATTTTTGATGGGAGGGCCGAAGTCACACCGCACCCGCGGTGTAGGCAGCGCACCCGCGGTAAGTTAAGGACCGCACCCGCGGTCGACAATTCCAGATTTTTGGTTGGGAGGCCGTGAGCATAGCGCACCCGCGATGCACAAGGAACCGCACCCGCAGTCGCGCACAGTGAAGTCGTGTTTCGAGATTTTTAGTGCTTAAATAGAAGAGTTGGTCTTATTTCTCTCATTTCTTTCTCCCCATTTTCGAAATTTCTCTCCTTGGGGCTAGGGTTTCCTCATTTCCTTTCAATTCCTTTCTTTGATTCAAGCTTATTGTTGGATTATTGAGTTGAGATCGAGGTTCTTCTTAGTTCTAGGAAGCTAAGGTAAGCTTTTGGTGTTGTTTATTCTTGGTTTTGGGGTGAGAGATGATATGAGTTTGTTGATTTTGTTGGTTTTATGGATTAATTGACATGGGTTTTTGGTTATTGAGGTTATTGAGTTGTTAATGGTGCAATATATGGTTTATTGTTGTAGGATTTCAACCAAGAGTATAGAATCAAGGTTTCAAGTGCTTGTAAGTGGAATTTCATTCCTTGTGCTCACATGATACTATATATATTGTTTTTCAATGGTTTTAATGTGTTATTCCCTTCATTTGATTCATGTTTATGTATTGATACATTTGTTATGTATATTGGAGGCATTTTATGTCTCAATTGTGAAAAAGGGAATACAAGAGAAAAGAGTTTGCCAAGTGTTTGTTTAAATGCCAAAGAGAGAATTCAAATTGATTTATGGATTGATAGATACATAGTCAGAGATTGCATGCAATTATTTGATCAACGACCATAGGCTTATATCCCTCAGAGTTGTCGATTTATATCGATGGGATATAGGTAAGAGACAGAGATACTATATAGATGTCAATCCATACCAGTGAAAAGAGAAATACCATCGTTATTATTATTCATGCTATGATATTCATATTTCAGAGTTGATGGTATTTAATGTTTTCAAAGTCATGTTTTCAGAGTATGATATGTACATTGCTATATAAGAGTTCCACTTGCTGAGTTTTATACTCATTTCAGTTATTTCATGTGATGCAGATAAGGGCGACGGACCGGGACTTTGATTGTGGGCCGGAGTCATATGCATAGAGAGATGGAAGGGAGAAGATATTTTGATGGCATTTTGGACATGATCATAGGAATGATATTTTATGTTTTTGTTATATCATTTGAATGATCATGTATTTATTTTGGATGTAAATGTTTTATGGAAATGTATTTTGAATCCTTCCTCCCTTCAAGTAAAAATTTTAAATTCCGCTGTATTTTATTAAAACGGGTCAGAGGTGTCACAATGGGTTTTTAAAGATGAATCAATATTAGGCTTGAAAATCTAAGAATTTGAAAGTGTGCTTGGGATTTTAAGATTTAATTTGATAAGTTGATGAATAATTTGGGTATAAAATAAGGAAAATAATATATGATAAGTATGATGATCCATATTTTTATATTGGGAATTTTAAGAAAAATTGAAATTCAATGTTATAATAATAATAGCACTAAGTCATTTGGGTCTTTTTAAGTTGCGATTAGAAAATATAGATTTAGAAGGAAAATTTATTTGAGATCAAGCAGACGTAAGGACTTTCTAGAATTTAAGTTTTATCAGAGTAGCGTAGCGGAAGCGTGTATTTTTGGGATAGTAGAACCGAATATAAACTTTGGGTTATCAAGGATAAGCGAATTTCGAGGACGAAATTCAATTTAAGGGGGGAGACTGTAACGCCCCGAAAATTTTAAATTCCACGCAAACCACGTGCATGCAATCATTAAATTTTTTTGTATTTTAATTAAATGTTTTAATTACATGAATTAATTATGTTGTGCATACTTGCATGTTTAAAATATATTTTCTATATGGTTGCATTAATACTATATTTTTAAAGGTTATTCGAGTTGCGATCGAGGAATGGAGACCGAGGGCTGAAAAAAATAGAAAATGATTTTTTATTAAATAATTGTTTTTAATTATTTAAAAGTTGGGTGATGCTTTTTATCATTTTTGAAAATAAGGGGTTTTGAGGTGATTTTATACGCCGGGACGTAAATTTTATCAGTGTTGGTTGTTCAACAAAAATACGAGCTTTTTGGCAACCCGGATAATAAATTTATAAATTTAATTAAACAAAAACCTTGTTGATATTTTATTAAATGCTAATTAAAACTAATGGGCTTAATTTAAAGGCTTAATAGGCCTAAAAGCCTTGATGTTAATTAATTAGTATTTAAAATTTTAGTTTTTGTAATTACCAAAACCCTCACTTTTGCATCTCAAAGAATCGGCTACACTCTTTTAATTTCTGAAAATTCTCTCCCAACTCTCCACAATACACATGACAACACACACATCAAATTTTGGAAGAAGAATTTCCGGTCTTGCAAGGGTAGCTTCCTAGTAATCGTCTCCTCGTCCCGTTCTTCGTCGTCAACGGTTTTTTTCGTGCGTTTATAACGCAAAGGCACGCTATACATCTCTTTTTCTCATCCATCATGTCATAATATAGTTTTAAAAGTTGTGTGTATGAAAACATGAAGCTCATATTGCTGTTTTCGTTTTTTTATGCATGATTTTACACCATCGATTTTATGCCATAATTCACGTTTTTATTAATACTAAGGGATGTTAAGACTTGAGAAAGTGATGTCTTTACACGTTAAAAGAAGCCCCACACACACACCAAACACCACACATCAAGGAACAACAAGTTGGTAGTGTTGCTGTCATTGCGGGTAGAAGGCTCACGTTTTTGCGTTTTGTGGCTTTGCTTGGTCTTGGCTTGGGACCAAGGCTAGCCAAGGTAGGGGTTGAGTCAAGGGGAGTGTAGTAGCCCGAATCCCAAATTGGGTAATTAACGGATTAATGGTGATTAAGAAGGTTTAATGTGTAATTTTGACCGAGTCATGATCGGAAGGTCTGAAGATGGTTCGGTAGTAACGAAGAGTTCGGAAGGTCCGAAGTGAGTTCGGTGGATCCGAACATGAGGTGTCAAGAGTCGATGGACACGTGCAAGTTCGGACGGTCCGAAGTTTATGTTCGGTGGATCCGAACATGAGCTGTCAAGAGCCAATGGACACGTAGCGTTCGGACGTTCCGAAGTGATGTTCGGAGGATCCGAACATGGCCTATAAATAGTGGTCGGATTTCCTCATTTTGACTCGCCAATTCAGAGAATTCCATAGCATTTCAGTCGTTTCTGACAGGTTCTAGTCTTGTTCCGAGATTTGGGCACTAGCGGGGAGCTGCTGGTCTTGTAGCAGAGCTGTGCTCTAGTTGGGAGCTAGCGGCATCAGCGGGCTAGCGACGGACGAAGGTTTGGAATTTTATCAGTATTTATCTCAGGATTATCTAGTTAAGTCTGGTAGATAAGTTTAGTGATGGTTTTCACTTGATGAATAGGCTTGGATTAGACCTGTTGTCTGGTTGTTCCAGTGGATTAGGATTGCTGTGATAGAGGTACGAAAGTACTATCCGAGATATCCTGGTTGAGTATACATTCATATATGTGTTGCATGATTATGTGGTGCATTGTTATATGTCATATGATGCATGCTATTATGTCACGTTTATTACTGCACGTTGCATTTCACGTTGAGCCGTATTCTCCTTCGAGATAGCCTTTGCTGTTGAGCTGTATCTCTTTCGAGATAAGCTATATCTTGGGACCGCTCAGCCCTGTCTTGTGGACGCATGGACACCGAGAGTACACAGTGGCCGACGGGTCGGGAGGGCTTCGGTGGTCCGGGACATTTTAGGTCCACGTCTGTCTTGTAGTGGATGCAGTGACCCAGAGGTTGGACCGCGCGGCACTATCCACTTGGCGCCTCTAGACTGAGCATTGTTGAGATCCTCTTGTGATTCCTGTTTCTTGACTACCCCGGTATCATGATCATAGCATGTGCATTTCATATAGGTCTGTATACTCATACTTTTGTACTGGGCGTTCTTATCGCTCACGTCCTCGGTTTTGTTTATCTTGGACACCCCATTCCCACGGGGCAGGCCTCAGGTTGGACAGCTCAGGAGGAGCAGGAGGAGGACGTTGAGTAGACGGTTGGTTTAGTTTTCGGTATTGTTCTATTCGATATGGTTGTATTGGATATTTTATTTTGAGTTATTCTAGACTTCAGTTGGGTTGTATATTTATAGTTTGTTAGTTGTTTCCGCTGTTATCTCTGATTACTGTTATTTAAGTAAAGTGCATGCTTAAGTTCTTGCTTAGTAGGTGATCCTGGAACGGGTCACTACATTTATGGTATCAGAGCATGCAAAGATTTTTGGGACATTAGTAATTCTGTTTTGAGGATTTAGGAGTTGATTTTAGTTTCCTTTCAGATGTCAGGAGATGCAGTCACGGTAGTGTGGGACATGGCCGTTATGGCGACGATGAGGCTGGCCGAGAACATCGTCGTAGAGATCGTGACGGAGGACGTCACCGAGATCATGATGAAAGGAGACGTAGGAACCGTGTCAACATTATAGATTTAATGAAGATTGGCACCAACAGAGATAAAAGAGTTGAAGCAACAGTTAGCAAGGTTAGCTAACGGAGACAACACATCTGGTTTTGCATTCCAAACAGATGGAACCTTGTGTCTGTCAGGAAGAATTGTAGTTCCAGAAGATTCTAAATTGAGAGACGAGATTTTATCTCAAGCTCATAGGAGTAAGTTGAGTATCCACCCTGGAAGCATGGAAATGTATAAGGATTTGAAAACCAAGTTTTGGTGGAAAGGTATGAAGAGAAGTGTTTACCAGTTTGTAGCCAAGTGTTTGGTGTGTCAGCAAGTAAAAGCTGAATATCGACGACCAGGAGGATTACTTTAGAATCTCCCTATTCCTGAGTGGAAGTGGGAGCATGTAACGATGGACTTGGTCACCAATTGCCGTTGCCTTCTAAGAATTGTGATGCAATTGGGGCTGTTGTGGACCGACTGACTAACTTGTCTTAGTGCAGTGGCAGAGTCAAGGTACTGAAAAAGCCACTTGGGAGTTAAAGAATCGTATGCGTTCAGAGCATCCAGAGCTCTTTTGAGTAGTACTGTAGTTGAACTATGGATGTATGTATGTGTCTCCATTGTAATCCAAATATCAGTTGTGTTTAGCAACAATTGAGATGTATTAACAATGATTGTTATTTCATTTTTGTTCATTCTCTAAGCCTGATTTCGAGGACGAAATCTTTTTAAGAGGGGGAGAATGTAGTAGCCCGAATCCCAAATTGGGTAATTAACGGATTAATGGTGATTAAGAAGGTTTAATGTGTAATTTTGACCGAGTCATGATCGGAAGGTCTGAAGATGGTTCGGTAGTAACGAAGAGTTCGGAAGGTCCGAAGTGAGTTCGGTGGATCCGAACATGAGGTGTCAAGAGTCGATGGACACGTGCAAGTTCGGACGGTCCGAAGTTTATGTTCGGTGGATCCGAACATGAGCTGTCAAGAGCCAATGGACACGTAGCGTTCGGACGTTCCGAAGTGATGTTCGGAGGATCCGAACATGGCCTATAAATAGTGGTCGGATTTCCTCATTTTGACTCGCCAATTCAGAGAATTCCATAGCATTTCAGTCGTTTCTGACAGGTTCTAGTCTTGTTCCGAGATTTGGGCACTAGCGGGGAGCTGCTGGTCTTGTAGCAGAGCTGTGCTCTAGTTGGGAGCTAGCGGCATCAGCGGGCTAGCGACGGACGAAGGTTTGGAATTTTATCAGTATTTATCTCAGGATTATCTAGTTAAGTCTGGTAGATAAGTTTAGTGATGGTTTTCACTTGATGAATAGGCTTGGATTAGACCTGTTGTCTGGTTGTTCCAGTGGATTAGGATTGCTGTGATAGAGGTACGAAAGTACTATCCGAGATATCCTGGTTGAGTATACATTCATATATGTGTTGCATGATTATGTGGTGCATTGTTATATGTCATATGATGCATGCTATTATGTCACGTTTATTACTGCACGTTGCATTTCACGTTGAGCCGTATTCTCCTTCGAGATAGCCTTTGCTGTTGAGCTGTATCTCTTTCGAGATAAGCTATATCTTGGGACCGCTCAGCCCTGTCTTGTGGACGCATGGACACCGAGAGTACACAGTGGCCGACGGGTCGGGAGGGCTTCGGTGGTCCGGGACATTTTAGGTCCACGTCTGTCTTGTAGTGGATGCAGTGACCCAGAGGTTGGACCGCGCGGCACTATCCACTTGGCGCCTCTAGACTGAGCATTGTTGAGATCCTCTTGTGATTCCTGTTTCTTGACTACCCCGGTATCATGATCATAGCATGTGCATTTCATATAGGTCTGTATACTCATACTTTTGTACTGGGCGTTCTTATCGCTCACGTCCTCGGTTTTGTTTATCTTGGACACCCCATTCCCACGGGGCAGGCCTCAGGTTGGACAGCTCAGGAGGAGCAGGAGGAGGACGTTGAGTAGACGGTTGGTTTAGTTTTCGGTATTGTTCTATTCGATATGGTTGTATTGGATATTTTATTTTGAGTTATTCTAGACTTCAGTTGGGTTGTATATTTATAGTTTGTTAGTTGTTTCCGCTGTTATCTCTGATTACTGTTATTTAAGTAAAGTGCATGCTTAAGTTCTTGCTTAGTAGGTGATCCTGGAACGGGTCACTACAGGGAGAGTCCTAGCCAGGCTAGGACTCAAAAACCAGGGGCTGGGAGGAGTCCTTGTTAACAAGGACTCCACCCGAGAGCACAAGATGGCAGCACAGGTTAGCAGCTGGCGCAGGGAGGAGATGGCTCGGCCTGGGGGCTTTGAGCTGGGCTAGGTCGAGTCATAAGCGTACTAGGGAGAGCCTATATGGGGTGGTGCAAGGTCTGGTATGGTTTGGTCCTGGGAAGGCATGTGCGAAACCTGTAATTGTGAGAGGAGCATGGGTCGCGCGTTGCTGCCTTCTGATCCAGGGGGCTCACGCGAGGGTTCCAGGGGCTGGGTTGGTATGGGCTTGGTCTGGGCATGGTCCAGGGAGGGTTAGGCTCATGAGGGGTCGCTGGTTAAGGGTTGGGAGGAGTCCTAGACTAGTTAGGAACTCTTTTGTTCAAAGCCACAATCACACGTACACATGCATGTAATTGGGTTGAGGGTCAGAAGGTGTTTGAGCGGGCCAGGGCCAGGATTTTTTGGCTGGGCTTGCACAGTAGGGTCCATATATGGGTTTGCTAGGTTTTGGCTTGAGGCGGCTCGGGCGTGGCTCGAGTAAATTAGGAGATGGCTCTGTATGTTCGTCGAAGGGTCAAAAACATAAATTAAAGAAGAAAAAATTGATCCAAGGGTCCACGGTGGTGGCTCATGACTTGGAAGGGTAGAATAAATCTTAAAAATGCTATGCTTAAAATTTGGGATCAAAATAATGAGTTTTGGATTTATTCGAGATTTAATCGCCGCACAAAACGCTAATTAACGAGTTAATTGAAACGCCTAGTTTTATGCCTTATAAAATTATAAAAAATTAGGTTTAAACTTAAATAATCATTATAAGTCTAAGTTTTTAATTTGGGAATTTTATATGAAAGTTTGGTTTAATTTGGGATTAAAACGCATTAAAACGTTATATTTAAAGAATAAATTAAAAGTCTAACATCTAAGCCAAATAAAATTACGAAAAAATTTATGTAAGCTTAAATAATTATTTGGGACATGTTAGAGTCATGAAATCAAGAAAAAAGTCGAAAACAAAAATGTCGAGTCCAGGAGTAAAACGGTCTTTTTACACCAGGAAATTAGTAAAGGTCATGGCAGTGCCCGAAATTCTGTTTTCATATTAATATGATTATTTTTGAACGTTTATGAATTTCTCATGAATTAATTATTATTTTTAAATGTCTACGGGATTTTTATGATTTAAAAAGACATTTAAAATACATGTTGCATGCTTGGTTTCGAAAATGAAAAATGTAAATATCGTTCATGATTTTTCTAAGTGATGTGAATGAAATGAAAAATGTTGAAGGATGTGAAGTGATTGTGACTAATTCGTTAATGGTGGCGACGTCGTGAGGGTTATGGTCCCAGTGGGAGCCCGACGATCGTGTTTCCATCATTGCGAATATGTGGTAATGGATATGTGGTAACGGTTTTGTGGTAATGGAAGAATGAGAATATCGTGAGGGGAAAAGGCCCCAGAGGGAGCCCATTTATGGGAAAAGGCCCCAGAGAGAGCTCCGACGATCGTATTTCTATTCGAATCATGATAGGCCAGGGCCCAGTTGACCGGTGAGAGTGTTGCTGGTGTCCCCCGCCGCCCAGTACTGTGGTTATACGTAGATGGATCCATCGACCTTCATGATCATGATCAAGAAAGTCACAATTAACGATCTGAATTCAACAAAGGAAAAGGAAAAGGAAAAAGAAAATGTTTATGATCATGTGAAAACGTTTTATGTCATGATAAGGAAAAAGATCAAGGTTTTATATGCATGTCATGAAATGTTATTTTTACTTAAAAGTATTTTCACTGTTGCATGTGGTTTTATATATATTATTTGCTATAAAGATGATGATGTGTTGAGTCTTTAGACTCACTAGGTGTGATGGATGCAGGTGAGTTTGATGGAGGTCTTGATGGATGATCCTACTGGACTGTCGGTGCATACAACCCGAGGACCAGCGCTTCTACTTTTACCGCATTATGATTTATGACCTATGATTTATGTTAAAGATTTTTAAGATTATTTATGCTTTTGAGAGATTTTTGAGAGGTTTAGTATGAGCTCTACTTTTCAAATTATTGTTTTTTAGGTTTGGTAAAACAATAGACGATTTTACTTTATGACTATTTCACTTGAATTTTTAAATGCTAGTTGGTTGATATTTATTTTAAAAAGGGCAAAATATTTTATAAAAAAAAATATTTTCATGTGTTCTATGTGTTGGCCGAAATTTTAGAGAAAAAAAAAATTCTAGTACTTTTAAAACAATAAAAAGGTCAGACATTTCAATAATCGTTTTCATATATTTACTATTAGAATCGTTTTCTTATCGACTACGTACATTCATCATCGTAAATATATTACAATCGATTAACCTATAACAATCTATTACACATAAGTCGATTGTTACCACTACAAGAAAAATTATTTTCCGTAGAACGTCATCAACATAGTGCATTAAAAGCATGCTGCAAATATTACTTTTAACGGTGTACACCCATATGTGCGCTATTAATATTGTTGTACTTAACAAAAATAACGGCGTGTATTAAAAACACGCTGCAGATAGTAATATCCGCAGCATGCATTTATGTTTGCTGTTAATAAATTATATAATCGACATGGTGCAGTTATATGTGAGCTGTTAATAACCTAAGCAATTTTCGCAGCGCGCTATTAACAACACACAATAAAGGCACGCCGTTAATATTATTATTAACAGGGTGCATGTTTATGTGCGATGTTAATAGTAAATCATTTAAAAAAACCGTGTCTAGACATTAACGGCGTACATTAATTGCACGTCGTCAATATTATTATTTACGTCATGCATATTAGCGCGCTGCAAAAATAGGCGCCCAATTATTTAGAATTTTAAATTAGAGACGGTTTTGGTTCAACCGTTGCAACTTTTAATTTAGCGATGGTTTAGCGAGGATTTTTTTAAATTAGCGACTGTTTAATAAAAAACAGTCGTTAACCGTCACTAATAGCCGTATTAACAACTGTCGCTAATAGCGATAAGTTTGTTTTAGCGGTGGTTTAATAATAAACCGTCGCTAAAACTGTCGTAAATTGTCTATAAATATCTGCATTTTCGATCCATTTTCACCCACACAACTTCACAACACTTAAAATTTTTCTCTCTTTGACGATGGTTTCGTTTTAGGGTACAATTTTTCGTTTCAATATTTAATTAATTTTTAAGTGTAAGTTAAGATCATGAGTATTGTTATCATAGTCAGATTGTAAGTTTTTTTTTAAAAAAATTTTTAAATTATAAAAGTATGTTTTTTTTTTTATTTTAACGAAAAAAGTAGCGATCTGTTATGATATACCGTCGCTAAAATTAGCGACGACCGCTAAACGTAGCGACAGTTTGTAAACCGTCGCTAATTATTGAAATTTTAGATGAATTTTAACGGCCTACATTGCATGCTGCAGATAATTATATTATGCACGCCGCGAATAATAATATTAACAGCGTGCACATGTACCCTGCGAAAAATCTCGAACTTTCAACAGCTTGCAATTGTGTAGCGTGCAATACGCGCCACAGAAAGAGAATTTGCGCGCTGCGAAAAATCATTTTTGTTGTAGTGTACCTTCAAATAACCAATTATAACCAAATGCTAATTAGTAGTCAAACTTATATAAATGATCTCGAATTGATGATTTCTTCTAAACATGAGAATATTGGTGCTTCCTAGCTCCTTACCATCAGTCTAAGATTGATATTTTATAAAACCCAGTGTGGTAAGTGCGAGAATAATTGTGAGAGTCATTAACTCATAATATTTATTACAATGCAATTTTATTAGAGTTAATTAATTACAACAGAAAATGAGCAAAACATTTCTTCAAAATATACTAACTATGATTATAATAATAAAAAACAATTATATCAACATATCCAAAGGTTATTACTCAACGCGCATGTCATGTATCGATTTATATATAAAAATGACGTGTGTTAACAAAATATTTATTTAATACATCGATCTATCAATCATGAATGTCATGTACGACACATAAAATCAAATAAGATACATAGACATACACTTTCATTCAAATCAATCATTCATACATCAAATGACATGGAAATCTATCGTATGTTACTCGTTCGCAACATACTTCAATTATTCATCTACAATTTAATGTAGTTTTATCCGAAATTAGGATTTCAATAACAAAATCAATATACAGAATCAAAATATTCATTTCCATCAATGAATTCATTCAAATACAACTATGATAGCGTATTTGAAGGTATCAATTTGTTCTACGCTATTTAGTTTAATCTTTAAAACATATATCATGTAATTCAAGACTATACAGAGCTTGAACTTTTTTTCTCTGTATATTGACTATTAAAACCCTATAAATTGTGCTTTAAAAAAGGTAGCCATTCTTCCGGCTATCTGGTGTGCTGTCGTTGTGCCACCAAACTTAAATTCCTACTCTTTAAATAAAATTAGTGTAATGATGAGCAGGGTCGAATCCACAGGGAACGGGGGGTGATTTCTTTCGAGTAAAAGTGCAAATAAAAGGGGGGATTTTTGGATATGAATTTAATAAAATATTTAAACTAAATTAGAAAGCAATAAAAAATAATAAATCTAAACTAGAATTAAATTACCAAACTGATTCAAGGGAATTTTCACTATTCAATTGTGTCACTGTTCATCGGTTAACATATTATTTATTCATGCAGTTACATGTAATTAACCTTAGAAATATAGGGATAGCCGCTAAAATCCTTGTGTTTTCCTAATTTAATTGACCAAACCCAGCATCCAGTCAAAACTTATCAATAATTAACTGGGCACGATAGCGTTCCATATTAATTAAAAATAGCATTTTCGTTTTGTGAAAACAGTTAATCCTAAATCTAACAACTGAGATAGCTGCAATTGATAGATTGAGTTTCGTTGATTTATTTAGATTAAATATGCACACACATAATCTATTGCTACTCATGTACCAATCGTTCATGACAATTACGGATCAATGAATTCATGGATAGCAGTAGAAAATTATATATCGAATAAATTGTCAGATTAATCAACACACAACTTTCATATAAATAAATCACAAATCAACAAATACTTGAACAAAACATGAATATCAAATTAAATCACAAAAGTCTCACAGTGAAAAATTGAAATAGTAAAAATATCCCCTGAATAGAAATAAAACTTAGCCTAAAAGTGTGGAGAGAAGATGAGAAATTCTCGCGTCTTCTTGTTCTTCACGTTGGTTGTTGGAGAAGGTTAGAGAAATCTTTTCTTGTGTAAAAAATCAGCCGCCTCCAAGTCTTGTGTTATGTGAATAGTGGTCAAGAAAATAAAAGAAGAGAGTGTCTTGTACGTGAGGTAGGGTAGGAAAGAGAGAAAATTGGGTCCAACAAGTTTAAAAGCCCAATACTCAAAAATAAAACCTAATCATAGGCAGTAGAAGAGTAGTCACAAGGCGTGGCCACGCCTTATACCAGAACCTCTTATGGTTTGGCCAATCTCTTTCAAACATATATCTTGGAAACTTCAAATGTGATAAACATCGTCTTTTTAACTCAAATTTGTTTCAAGACCATAAAAGTTCCTCTTACAATAGAATTACACAAAAATGTATCAATTAAACATATCGGAGGTTGGAATAATGGGAAATATGAAAATAAAAATTGTGACACCTCTGACCGGTTTTAATAAAATTGCAGCGGAATTTAAAATTTTTCTTAAAAATGGAAGAAGGATTCAAAATACATTTCAATGTATAATCAAAAGTATATACATGATCAATGAAATGATACAACCAAAATCCAAAATACCATTTTTGTGATCATGTCCAAAAAAATGCTATCAAAATATCTTCTTCCTTCCTTCTTTATATGCATATGACTCCGGCCCACAATCAACGTCCCGGCCCGTCGCTCTTATCTGCATCAAATGAAAATAACTGAAATGAGTATAAAACTCAGCAAGTGGAACCCTTACATAGCAATAGATACATAGCATACTCTGAAAATCATGACTTTGAAAACATTAAATACCATCAACTCTGAAACATGAATAACATAACATAATATAACAATAAGATGGTATTTCTCTTTTCTCTGTTGGATTGATATCTATATAGTATCTCTGTCTCTGTACCTATATCCCATCGATAAGAATCGACAACTCTGAGGGATATAGCCTATGGTCGTTGATCAACTAATTGCATGCAATCTCTGACTATGTATCTATCAATCCATAAAACATTTGAACTCTCTCTTGGGCATTTAAACAAACACTTTGCATTCTCTTTCTCTTGTATTCCCTTTTATACAATTGAGACATTCAATTGCCTCTAATATACAATCAAGTATATCAATACATAATATGAATCAAATGGAAGGGAATAACATGATAAAACCATTGAAACACAATACATATACTTTAATGTGAGCACAAGGAATGAAATTCCACTTACAACACTTGGAACCTCGAATCTAATCTCTTGGTTGAATTCCTACAACAATAAACCATGTATTGCACCATCATTAACCCAAAAATAACATAAGATGATCATTTAACCCAAAACATCTAACACAACTATCATCCCCTAACTCCACCATCTCCAATAACTCATGAATAAGAAGGAAACCCACTTACCTTAGCTCCTTAAACTCCAAAAGAACCTTGCTCACACTTCAAAACTCCAACAAGATGCTTGAATCAAAGTAAGGAAATAAGGAAATGAGAACCCTAGGTCTCCTTGGAGCTGAAGAATCGAGAAAGAGGAGTAGAAATGAGGAAATAAGAGTCTACACTTGCATTTAAACACTTAAAATCCGAAAACACGTTTTTGTACTGTGCTCGGCGCTCGGGCGGTCGAAAATTACCGCCCTAGCGTGGACGTTTCTGCCCAAAACCCAACGTTCCAGCAGTAGTGGCGCTCGGGCGGTCACAAATTACCTCTCGGGCGCCGCTCTGCGCACTGCCATGTTAATGATCGCTTCCGAAACGCCTCTTCCCTTCCGAATTAGAAAAAGTGGTAAACATAAAAGTTGTAGCCCTATGTCTTTTCTTGAATCTCTCCAAATTTCAGAACATTTGGATGTCTGAGTAAAACGTTATGCTAAATCTCCCAACATGTGTCATTGGAGGAACGACGAAACGCACGACACACTTCGGGGCACTTTTGGCTTATCTTCCACAATGATTTGAACAAAACCCAAAACAAGAAAGTTATAGCCTTATTCTTATCTTTCTAATGGAAGAGGCCTCACCTTATTTGGATCTATATACAATTTATCATGAATTTAATCGCAATGCTGCTACAATAGCACTACACATCATCTATAACCAACCATACTAAAATCATAAATCGAAACTCTTAACATCCAAACTATACTTAAACTTGACCAAGTAGTCAATAAACTTATGAAATCTTAAACCGTACCGTACACCAGGCTTGGCTATTACAATCTCCCCTCCTTAAGGAATTTCGTCCTCGAAATTGACGTCACTGCGAAAACAACTCAGGATACTTCTCTTTCATCTCATCCTCTGGTTCCCACGTGGCTTCTTCAATCATATGATTCCTCCAAAGGACTTTAACAATGCCGATCTCTTTGTTTCTCAACACTCTAACTTTGCGATCTAGAATCTGGATCGGAATCTCTTGATACGTCAAATTCGGCATCAAATCCAATGGCTCGTGGCGAAGAACATGGGAAGGATTCGAAATATACTTCCTGAGCATTGATACATGGAAAACAGTATGAACTCTGTCAAGATCTGGCGGTAGGGCTAATTTGTAAGCTCGATCACGAACTCTGTCCAAAATCTCAAATGGACCAATGAATCTCGGACTCAACTTTCCTTTCTTGCCAAATCGCATCACACCCTTAAGAGGTGCTATCTTCAAGAACACATGGTCGCCAACCTCAAACTGCAACGGCATTTGTCTCACATTGGCATAACTCTTCTGTCTTGACTGCGCTGTCTTCATCCTTTCTTGAATAACAACAACAACATCAGCTGTCTGTTGGACCAACTCTGGACCCAACATCTTCCTATCACCAATCTCATCCCAATACAAGGGAAATCTACACTTCCTGCCATAAAGTGCTTCATAAGATGCAATGCCAATCGTCGCTTGGTAGCTATTATTGTACGTGAACTCAACCAGAGGCAATTTGGAATCCCAGCTACCAGGATAATCAATAGTACAAGCTCTGAGCATATCCTCTAAAATCTGAATAACTCTCTCTTATTGACCGTCGCTCTGGGGGTAATAAGCTGTACTAAATGCTAACCGTGTACCCATAGCTCTGTGCAAACTCTTCCAAAACTCTGAAGTAAATCTAAGATCACGATCAGACACAATCGACACAAGAACACCATGAAGTCTAACAATCTCTGCTATGTACTCTTCGGCATACTGGTTCATGGAGTACGTCGTCTTGACTGGAAGAAAACGCGCTGACTTGGTCAACCGATCAACAATAACCCAAACAGAGTTAAAACCTTTCTGCGTTCTGGGAAGACCAGTCACGAAGTCCATCGAAATGTGCTCCCATTTCCATTGAGGAATCGACAAAGATAGCAATGTCCCAGAAGGTCTCTGATGTTCGATTTTCACCTGCTGACAGGTTAGACACTGAGAAATAAACATGGCAATATCCTTTTTCATACCTGGCCACCAATAAAGCCTACGAAGATCCTGATACATCTTGGTACTACCTGGATGTATCGAGTATGGCGCGGTATGAGCCTCTGTCAGGACGTCTCGCCGAATATCATCACCAGCAGGAATGCATATACGACCTCTAAAGGTCATCAAACCATCTCTATTCATCCCAAACTCTGAATTACCTCTCTCTTCTGCTCTGGCTCTCATCTCTATCAACTGTACATCAATGACCTGCTCTCTATGGATCCTGTCCGTCAATGTAGCCCGAATGACCAACGCTGAAAAGCGAGCAATGGTCCCCGGACCCACCAAAGCTATCTCTTCTCGCTGCAAGTCTAACAACAATGGCTTCAGAATCATAGAACTCAAAGAAGAACTCGACTTACGGCTCAAAGCATCCACTAAAACATTCGCTTTCTCTGGGTGGTAACTAATCGTCACATCATAATCTTTGACAAGCTCTAACCACCATCTCTGTCGCATATTAAGTTCTTTCTGGGAAAACAAATACTTCAAACTCTTGTGGTCTGTGAAAATTTCACACTTTTCGCCATATAAATAATGTCTCCAGATTTTCAGGGCGAAAACCACAGCTGCCAGCTCCAAATCGTGTGTAGGATAATTCTTCTCATAGTCCTTCAACTAGCGAGAAGCATAAGCTATGACCTTTCCACGCTGCATTAGCACTGCACCAAGACCTTTCTTCGACGCATCGGTGTAAACAACAAAGTCCTCTGAACCACTGGGCAATGCAAGTACAGGAGCTGTTGTCAATCTATCTTTCAACTCTTGGAATCCACTTTGGCACTCATTGGACCACTCAAACTTCACAGTCTTCCTCGTCAAATTGGTTAACGGCAGGGCAATCTTGGAAAAATCTGAAATAAAACGAAGATAATAACCCGCCAAACCAAGAAAACTGCGTACCTTTGATACAGTGGTAGGGATAGGCCACTTCTGAATCGCCTCAATTTTCACAGGATCAACAGCTATACCATCCTTCGAGACAACATGGCTTAAGAAAGAAATCTGCTCCAACCAGAACTCACATTTCTTCAATTTAGCATACAACCGCTTCTCTCTCAACAACTGAAGAACAACTCTGAGGTGCTCTGAATGAAGCTCTTTGGTCTTGGAATAAATCAATATGTCATCGATGAAAACAATGACAAAGCTATCCAAATACGGCTTGAACACTCGGTTCATAAGATCCATGAAGACTGAAGGTGCATTGGTCAGACCAAATGACATCACAAGAAATTCATAATGACCATACCTAGTCCGAAACGCCGTTTAGGGATATCAGACTCCCTAACTTTCAACAGATAATAGCCAGATCGCAGATCAATCTTCGAGAACATTGTAGCCCCTTGTAGTTGGTCAAAAAGATCATCTATCCGTGGCAACGGATATTTATTCTTGATAGTCACCTTGTTGATCTCTCTATAATCAATACACAAGCCGCAAAGTCCCATCTTTCTTCTTGAAGAAAAGTACCGGAGCTCCCCAAGGCGAAGAACTCGGTCGAATAAAACCTTTATCCAAAAGATCCTGCAACTGCGTCTTCAACTCTTTCATCTCTGTCGGGGCCATTCTATACGGATCCTTAGAAATAGGAACCGTACCCGGAACTAGATCAATCACAAACTCTACATCTCTGTCCGGCGGTAAACCCAGCACATCATCCTCAAATACATCAGGGAACTCTCTCACAACATCAATATCATCAATATTCAACATAACCATTCTATCCATATCAACAATCGAAGCCAAAAACCCATCACAACCTCTAAACAACAACTTCTTAGCCTCAAGACACGAAATAAAAGGAAGGACCAGCGAAGTACTTGCACTGGCGAGCATACCTTCCTTATTGCCATCATCTGCAAATTTCACCGTCTTAGCAACGCAATCAATCACTGCACGATAGGTTGATAGCCAATCCATGGCAAGTATAATATCAAACGCAACCATCGGAATAACAATCAAATCGGCATAAACCACTCGTTCATCAATTTGAATAGAGTACGCATACACAATAGATGTCGGGCACAACACATCTCCCGAAGGCAAAACAACATTAAACTAGAGGGGAAGAACAGAAGAAACTATACCCAAAGATCTCAAAAATAGTTCAGACATAAAAGAATGAGTAGCACCTGTATCAATCAATGTCGTAGCTACTCTGCCTGAAATTAAAATAGTGCTAGAGATCACAGAAGAATCATGGTTTATACCTTCCTTTGTCATGGTGAAGATGCGACCCTGCACCTTCTCTTTGCTCGCTCCTCTTGGACAATCCTTGGCAATATGGCCTGCAGTGCCACATCGATAGCAAGTGTGAGTACCAAATCTGCACTCTCCCCTATGATTCCTACCGCACTTGGGACACAACGGCTTCTCTGGATCCGATGGAACTATCGTGCTTTCGGGCTCGACTCTATCTTTCTTTTCTCTTTGAAATTGCCTTTACCTCTTTGGTTCGAACCCTGGCCTCTTTGAGCAATAACCTGCTGCCTCGCCTGTCTCTCTATGGCAATGTCTTTCTCATCTTGCTCGGCCAACAAAGCCTTAGCCACAATCTATTTGAATTTCACCGCTTTAGACATGTTGATGTCTCTCCTGATTTCTGCCCGAAGGCCTCTAATGAAATGAGCACCCTTGTCCTTGTCATTGGAGGTAATATACGGGGCAAACAGACAGCCCTCCTTGAATTTCAGAATATACTCATCAACATTCATACCTCCTTGACGAAGCTCTAAAAACTCAGTCACCTTCCGAGCTCGAAGTGCATCTGGGAAGTACTTGTCATAGAAAAGATCAGTGAACTCTGGCCACTTCAATGCCGGAACATCCACACTAACCTTGGTAGCATTCCACCAAATGCGTGCAGCTTTGACTAACATGAACACTGCAAAACTGATTCTGTCCTTGTCTTCATAGTTGAGATGATCGAAAATCGCCTCAAGAGCTTTGATCCACTCTACAGCCACCAAAGGATCACTGCTTCCTGCAAATTCCGGTGGATCCATCCTCTTGAAAGCAGTAAAGATCCCATCGGTTCCAACCGCTTGAGCCACTTGGCCTCTCCCTTGACCTCTACCTTGTCCTCTACCTTGTGGTTCACTAGAGATCTATAAATTAGGGTAGGCTAAACGAACGGCTCAGATGATGCGAAAGAAAATGGTTTGAACCTAATGCCTTTATTATTTTGTCTATGCTCCTAATCCACCACAAAGTGTTGACAAAGACATGTATAACAATGCAAGTTCTAGAAAAATTAACAATGCAATGAAAACACACAATCAAAGAAAATGGAGCATGATATCATAATTGCTCATAGACTCAAAGCTCACCCAAGAAAAAAATTATAGCAATTGTGTTAAATCCCACACACTGGTCCTCTCTAACAATCATCAAGAGTAACTTATTCATAAGGCAAAAGTGAGAATGCAAAAAATTTGCACGCGAAGAAAACATGATTTTTTTTTATTCGCATCGGAGGCAATCAGGGTTCAGAAGAAAGAGATAACAAATGAACTAGGTGCTTGGAACTAACAACGTCACTATTTATTTTTTTAACCCAAAATGCAGAAAAATTAAATCAACATCCTAAAAATCAAATAAAAATCTCACAGTCAAGTCAAACTTCTCACACAAACTCCCACACCTAAACTTGGCATTGTCCTCAATGACAAAAAATAGATGCTCAACCAAAACGATAAAATAGTAGGAAAAATTAGAGAACTCCCCTGAAAAATGTTGAGCATCGTAAAGAAACATCATCTACTGCGGCGGTTGAGAGGTGAGAGCGTGGCTGCTGTGGGAGAGAGAAAAAAAAAGTAGGTTATGATTTTTTTTTTGATTAAAAATTTAGTAGAGGTGTTTCAACAAGGCGTGGCCACGCCTTGTGCGAAAACTTCTACTGGGCCAAATTTTATTTATTTATTTTTTCTTTTCAGTAGAGGTGTTCGAACAAGGCGTGGCCACGCCTTGTTCGAACACCTCTACTGGAACAAAATAAAAAATAACAAGAACTAGAATTTGGGTTGCCTCCCAATCAGCGCTTGATTTTTAGTTGTCGGCTTGACCCTCAAAAGCACTCATTCAATGAGTGGCTGACGCCCAAAGTACGTGTCATATGACACCATATATGGGTCTTGGTTCCATGTGCCCTCAAGTTTGGCTTGATGTATGCAATGTAAGCTCGTCTCCTCAACAAAACGTGACTTTAAATAATAGGCATGAGATGAGAGTATCATCGTTGGCTCTTGAAGAACAAAATCTGTTGAAATCGGCAATGGAGGAAGACGAGGATCTCCTAGATGTATGTATGATAATATTATCGATGAGCTCATATCGATAGTCTCAGGAGTTTGTTCATCTCTCAACTTCATTGGTGTCTCATCTTCGTGTGATATTTCTTCCAAAACTTCTTCAGACTGAGGTTCAACAGTTTTCTCATTCAATGCCACACGCTTGTTTACCATATCATTCAATCGACTTATGATTATTTCAAGACTATATCCCTCATCTTCTTGATGCTTGAAAGGTTGGTCTGTAAAATCAGATTGGCTAATTTCTGGAGGGTATTGGTGGCTCTAACTCTGCAGCGAAAGATTCCAATATTGATGGTAGTCAAAGCCGGCCATATCATTTAGCAAATATATCACACCGTCTTCATGTCGACTAAGTAATGGAATACCAGTTGTCAGTGCTCCATTAAATACCCATCTTCGTGTAACTGCATCCAAACCTTTAAGGAAAAGTCGAATAAGAACATAGTTATAAAAATCATGATTCCTGAATTTTGTTATTAAATTATTGAATCTCTCCCATGCTGCGTAGAATGACTCTCCGTTTTGTTGGGCAAAAGTTGTGAATACTTGTCGATGAAATATCTCGAAGTATTTCACAACAAAAAATTCTAAAATTCTTCTTCTGTTGATAATCACCTGTAAGAGAAGAACAAAGCATAAAACAAAAAACAAAACAAAACTCGAAAAAAACTAACCTTGCACCGTTCCCCGGAAACGGCGCCAAAATTTGGTGTGCTGTCGTTGTGCCACCAAACTTAAATTCCTATTCTTTAAATAAAATTAGTATAATGGTGAGCAGTGTCGAATCCACAGGGAACGGGAGGTGATTTCTTTCGAGTAAAAGTGCAAATAAAAGGGGGGATTTTTGGATATGAATTTAATAAAATATTAAAACTAAAATTAGAAAGCAATAAAAAATAATAAATCTAAACTAGAATTAAATTACCAAACTAATTCAAGGGAATTTTCACTATTCAATTGTGTCACTGTTCATCGGCTAACATATTATTTATTCATGCAGTTACAGGTAATAACTTTAGAATTATACGGATAGCCGCTAAAATCCTTGTGTTTTCCTAATTTAATTGACCAAACCAAGCATCCAGTCAAAACTTATCAATAATAAACTAGGCACGATAGCGTTCCATATTAATTAAAAATAGCATTTTCGTTTTGTGAAAACAGTTAACCCTAAATCTAACAACCGAGATAGCTGCAATTGATAGATTGAGTTTCGTTGATTTATTTAGATTAAATATGATATGATAGCACAACACACATAATCTATTGCTACTCATGTACCAATCGTTCATGACAATTACGGATCAATGAATTCATGGATAACAGTAGAAAATTATATATCGAATTAAATTGTCAGATTAATCAACACACAACTTTCATATAAATAAATCACAAATCAACAAATACTTGAACAAAACACGAATATCAAATTAAATCATAAAAGCATTACAGTGATAAATTGAAATAGTAAAAATATCTCCTGAATAGAAATAAAACTTAGCCTAAAAGTGTGGAGAAAAGATGAGAAATTCTCGCGTCTTCTTGTTCTTCACGTTTGTTGTTGGAGAAGGTTGGAGAAATCTTTTCTTGTGTAAAAAATCAGCCGCCTCCAAGTCTTGTGTTATGTGAATAGTGGTCAAGAAAATAAAAGAAGAGAGTGTCTTGTACGTGAGGTAGGGTAGGAAAGAAAAAAAATTGGGTCCAACAAGTTTAAAAGCCCAATACTCAAAAATAAAACCTAATCATATGCAGTAGAAGAGTAGTCACAAGGCGTGGCCACGGCTTATTCTAGAACCTCTTCTGGTTTTGCCAATCTCTTTCAAACCTATATCTTGGAAACTTCAAATGTGATAAACATCGTCTTTTTAACTCAAATTTGCTCCAAGACCGTAAAAGTTCCTCTTACAATAGAAGTACACAAAAATGTATCAACTAAACATATCGGAGGTTGGAATAATGGGAAATATGAAAATAAAAATACTAACTATTACGAGTCTATCACTATCTCACTAAGAGATTCTCCTGCTAGGAGTGATTCTTTGGTTTCTATCGAATTCATGTCGCAAGAAAATTTAACTGATCCCATAAGACTCATTTCCAGAAGTTTAATGAAACTTCTCTGTTGAGATCAAGTGTTCCTGCTGCGATTCTCATAGCGGATGTCCAATCATCTATGGGATCTTCTCTGTTTTTGAAAATCTAATACATCTAGGTTGAGCATAACACCATAAAGATGTATAGGTTCTACAATAGATTTCCCACAGGGTGTTTGATGCAAAGAAATTTAATTCCTCCTTGATCTTGTTCCCGCTGGGTGTGACTCTTTACCAGTATGGCAATCGGTTTGGTATTCTCTCATATTTATATTTTGAGATCCTACACTTTCCCTTGGTGGTTCCTGAGAAGATGAGCAGGTTATGGAGGGTTGTTCACCTCCCGTTGCGTTCATCTTCAGATCCACGATCTTGGGATTTGCAAATGATTCTGCAAGGTCTTGGAGATCCTCGAGACCAATCTTTTCTAAATTTGTCATCAGATTAATTTCTTCTCTGAGACAGATTTAATTAGATTAATCATTTTTTCTTCTTCAGTTAAAAGTTTTGGCATAACTTTGCTCTTTCCTCGTTGATGTAATAGAGGCTCATTACCAAAGGATGTGGTAACCTTCTTTCTGAAGTCCTTTTGTTAGAACTTGGTTGTTGTTCTATGGTTTGAAGTCTTTTTCGAATATTATTTATTATTCCAAGAATTTCTTTCTGGTTTTCGCGGATTTTCTCCATATTTTAGGGTACATAATACATCATATTATCATAATTTTGTACTGTCTTTTGAATTTCTCTAAGATCTCCTGAGAGTTTAGAGGACTCAAGGTACTATTTCTAGGAACAATTTGTTTTGAATCATAAGTTTATCTTAAGACCCTGATAAGTTCCTTCTTCATATCTAACTTTGGTTAGATCTTCTTGTTGCAAATATTTCAGAGTTGTGGAATAATTTCTTTAAATAATTATTCTTGAACCTGTGTTCGGATTCATGTAACTTGAGAAAATTCTCCTCCTCAAACATTTTATTACTTTATAATAATAAATTTTTATATTTGAAATAATTTTACTTCGGTTCTGATAATATTTTAGAGCGAGGAAATCAATCAATTGAATTTATCACATATAATGACAAATATGGGTATTTTTGTCTTTTTCAAATACTTTTAGTGGTGGAACAAAGTTTTTTAGTATAGGGAGAAAATTTAAATTTTAATTTGATTTGGGTATTTTTTTCACAATTTACCCTTAATTAATCAAAAAAAATTAAAAGTAAAAAAAATAATATTGTTTTAAAAAAATTGTACATACATGGAATCGGTATTATTTATTTCTTTTTTACCATAGATTTTCCGACAGCAAAATATATTTAATTATGTTGAAAAGAAAAATTAGGCGAAATGGGTAAAAAATTCAGAAAGTAGAGAAATCTTTGCGAAGTTTCCTTCACAATCTACCCCTCTGGCGTATGCTCTTACAACTCGCAACTGTATGTATGCAAATTATAATTTTTTTTGATCTTTTTCGGCCTCGTTTTTAGTTGTTCTTGTTTTTTGAAGCTTTTCTTGGGAACAAATTTAGTGTGGAGAATTGATGCTTCTTGTTCGAATTTGGGGTGGTTAGTCTGTATTTTGGTTGATCATCTTTTTTTTCCTGTTTGATTAGCTTGTATCAGTTAATAGTTTCTAAGTTGTGGGTGCTGGGGCGTTTGGCTTGTTTTTTGTGAAGTCTGTGTTGGTTTCTGTAAACTAATAAGAATTCGGAAATTTTATGAAATGGAAGTTGCACTAGATAAGGCAACTTGGTTATATGACTGAATTTTGATCAATAAGTTCAAGTTTCAAATGGGAACAAATGTGTTGATATGTTTTCTGCTGCTAACCTGGGTGTGTTTTTTTGGATGTTAGAAGTGTCATGTCTGCTTTGATTGAGACTCGTGGTTTTTTCAATTGATGGAGTGTCAACATTCTTCGGAACTTCCCTTTTCTTGTTTGGTTTGGTGATGGAATAAATTGATCTAAATTTTGATGTGCTGATGAGATTTTTATCTGTTCTGTTTATAGTGTTATTGTGTTTTATTTACATTAAAGAATATTGGTTCTTCCTATTGGTGGTAATTTGTTTTGATTTTCCATAAAAAAATTGATAGGTCCTGCTCAAGTTGCTGCTAATATTTCAACTTGTGCATTTAAATTTCGCGTTGACAAGGGAATAATCTCATCGAAGTCCATTAATTATATTTACAGGGCGTGATCTTCAACAGTGTGGTGCTAGTATTAGCACGTCTATCGTGGTTATCTCATTTTAATCCCATATTCGAGGTCTACAACCTGTTTCTACATTTTCTCATTTGAACTGGTGTTATGAACCACCAACAGTTTGTGAGGTTAGTTCTCATGATCACTCCCCCATCCATTTTAATGAAGTGGTTAAGGTTGAGTTGGCATTTATGGAAATATTTCTCAGTATTTCTGTAGTAATCAAGAAGTAATGATAATGTTCATAGAGATAATAAATAATCTGAATTGAGAGAAAGGGAATAGTACTTCATTTATGAGGCATTGACTGATTCTCGGTTCCTAAATACTAAACGTAAAGATTACATAACTTTTTATTTAAAGGAATACAAGATGGGTTTGGGGTTGTGAGAAAAAGAGAAATGAATCAAAATTGTTCCGTCCTGAGTTTCTTCATGAGCAGTTTAAGTGTTCATAACTTCGCGTGATTTCTTTATTTTCACATTCTTCTCTATATCTATAAAAGGAAAAAGGTGGAAATTCAAGATCTGACATGATACGAGTGATATTCTTTGTGTATTCAGATCTTCGTAAAACTGAGGGCATTGTTAACTTCGTTGTTCCCCAACAATCTGATAACCTTAACTTTAGGTTTCAGAATTGGAAATCAGACAAAAGCTTTGATGGACTAACTCCATCTAAAAGTGGAGCGCAACCGGGGAGATTTAGATCAGTCATGTACTCGGTGTCAGACAAATTTCAGAGAGGGTTAGAGTCGGGCTCTGATAAAGTCAAAAGATCAATAAGATCCTGTTCTTTAAGAAAGTTTCTGGCTGATGATGAAGTATCTCGGAAGAAAAATCTCGATCCTCAAGGATAATTTCTTCAGAAATGGAATAAGATATTTGTACTATCTTTGTGATTGCTGTCTCCTTGGATCCCTTGTTTTTCTATATTCCTATTGTTGATGAGGAGAAAAATGTCTTGATTTGGACCACAAATAGGAAGTCACAGCCAGTATTCTACGTTCCTTTACAGACCTATTTTACCCCAGCCATATCGTTTTTCAATTTCGAACTGGTTTCATTGCCCATCTTCACGTGTGTTTGGAAGAGGTGTTCTAATTGAAGATTCTTGGGAAATAGCAAAGAGATATCTGTCTTCATACTTTATAATTTGATATTCTTGCAGTTCTTCTGCCTCCCCAGGGGAGAAAATTTCCATGAGCACACTATAAGCTGGTTGCTAGCTTGTCTGTTTCTACTGGGATTAAACTATACTTTTCTTGTGAACTTGTTTTGTTACGTGACAAGAAATCCTGAGGCTGTTCCATGCAAATGTTTTAAAACTTCAGAGGAAGATGCTCATCTCTCAAACTTCCTTATGAATATTATTGATGCATGTTTTTTCATATATTGCATTAATAGCAGTTCATATTCAGATTATATTTGGCTGGAACATGTCCATGGATTTGATCATCTCATAACTTTCCCAGGTTATTATTTGGATTATCATTCCAAAATTGAGTGGTGCAACATCATTGCATACAAAGAATCTGTTAAAATTTACGGTGATATTACAATATATACCGAGGGTTCTCCGAATTTATCCTTTTTATAAAGAAGTACTAGAACTTCTGGCATACTCACCAAAACATCATGGGCTGGAGCTGCCTTGAATCTGTTTTTTTACATTGCTTGCTAGTCATGTAAGTCTCCTTATAAAGTGTGCTGTGAAGTTGAATAAATCAGTAACGTACCTTACTTTTAAATTATTTTAAAATTTGCGGAAAAATAATTTTTTTTAAAATATAAAATAAACATTCAAATTGTGATCATAAATAAACTGTCCAACCAAAAGTATTTGCAATAAGATAGATCACATATAAAGTTTGTTAAAAAAAAAGTACTTGTTTAAACATCATAAACCAAAACGTATAATCAGAGTAGATGAAGCATTGCAATAAAAACTAAAAAAAACATGGGCGGTCCTCGGGTTTAGCCTCTCGCTTAGTCCAAGCCAGCTCATTGGTCATCACCTCTCGTCTCCTCAAATTCAGCCTCACTGCATCGGTCAAGTCTAATGAGTCTAAAGACTCAACACATGCGAAAGATTTGCTAGGTACTTTCTCAGTATCGACACGTGTAACACATTGTGTACACCGGACCGATTCGGCGGTAGGGCTACACGATAAGCTAGTGTCTCAACCCTATCAAGAATTTAGAACGGCCCAATAAACCTCGAACTAAGCTTGCCTCTCTTCCCAAATCTCATAACACCCTTCATGGGTGAAATATTTAAAAAAACGTGATCACCTACGGCAAAATCTAGATCCATTCTCCTCTTGTCAGCGTAACTCTTTTGACGACTCTGTGCTGTTTTCATCCTTTCTCGGATCTTGACCACTACGTTTGCAGTCTGCTGAACAATCTCTGGACCAAGCTCTGACCTCTTACCGACTTCATCCCAATGAATCGGCGACCTGCACTTGATCCCATACTATAATGGCCCGAAAATTCGTGTTTGAAAATTTGTCAAAAAATTTAAAATTTTCTTTTTAAAATAATCAAAATGCCTCATTCATAAAATAAACTGATAAATCAAGTTTAATGTTCAGAATAGCAGCGGAAGAAATTATTGTTTGCAAAATAACAAGTTAAAGTAATCCAACAACTGGAAAAAATGTTTGAGCATAACAAAATGGTAAATGCTGAAAATGAGGCCCTCGGGTTCCACTACTGTCGACCCGAGCTGGCTCACTGGTCCCTGCCCTCAGTCCCGTCATCAACAGTACCTACAACAATCAAGTCTAGTGAGTCTAAAGACTCAGCATGCATATATCGTAATTAACAAGTAAATAATATAATAAAATTGCATGGGAGTAAAAATATCATGTCATGAGGCATAATGTGAAAATAACTGATCATGAGCAATTATAATACGTGCATAATTGAAATGAGAATCATAAGTGAAATGCTTGCTCAATAAAGCCCTGTAATGAAATAGCATGTAATAATTTTCTGTTGATATTATGTTCTACGCAAGTGGGCCCTGCACTGAACTGAACTGATCGGTAAGTGACCACCGTGCGAAGTAATAATCCCATGATAGTGAAATGGCCACAATCAATATCGCTTAAATATCAAAAAAATGATTATTTTATATTTTTATGCACGTAATATAATTAAATGACTAATTAAATATCCTGTATTATTTTTACCATATGGGTTGGACCGTTCCCAGGCTCGCTGCGACCTAAATTTAACATGAAAAATAAGCAAATGATTTTCTTGACCAAAATTTGTAATTGAATCCAAAAACGAGACAATTACGCCCAACGACTTCGTATTTAATCATGACTCCGTGTCAGCCCGAACCAACACCGAACCATCATTTAGTCATGATTAAAATACACTTAAAATGATGAAATAATGCTCCTAAAAATGGTAAGAGCCAAAACTTTGGTGAATGGAGGCCAAAACATGAAACGCTCTTTCGAGAGTCAATTTGGCACATCGCACCGTAATTTCTCGTACGACCTCTAAACTTAACCAAATGACAAACGGCCAAAAACATGACCTTCCTAACTCGATGGGGCACTGTGCAGTCCAGGGCCATAGGCTAAAAGCCAACCAAGAACTCAAACGAGCCTCTGAACCGAAGCAGCAAGTTGCTGTCCAGAAATTCCAGCAACCACACCTGTACTTACATCGCTTCGTTTGCGAGACTATTGGTCATTGGGGCTTGAACCACCGACCAGAGCCTCTTCCCAAAATCCTAAGGTGTGGCTTGAACCATGGCTAAGGGCCCTAGGGCAACCACAATCCAATCCAACACCTAGGACAACACCAAGCTTCAACCGAGAACTCAAAATCTATGTTGTGATGTTTCTGAAATTTTATCGTGTTGTTGTCATGCATCATACTAGTGGCCATATGGTTGACCATGGCTTGATCTAGACATCATGGGGTATTGTGTGAACCAGGACTAAGGGCCAGAGGCCAACCAAGTTCCACTCCAAACCACCAAAAACCGAGGGACACATGCAGAAGTGAAATGGGGATCGAAGGGGCTGTTCTTGTTTTGATTTGAAAACCGATTCCACCATGGACCAAGCCTCGAAAGAGCGACTTGGTCACGTATTAGACATGATAGGGGGGTGTTCTAACCATGGCTATAGGCCCTTAGGGCAGCCAAGATCAGAAACTCTGCCCTTGACAGCAAGGTGACAAAAATTCGAACCACAAGTGACTCTAGGAGGGAGTTGCTGTCATATCCGATTTCGAGCATGCATGGGCTTGAACTATTGGACCAATATGATCCTAACATGTCCTAGTACATGTCTAGATGCAGCCTTGGGAGTCTGGACATGAGCCAACCACTTGTACTCACAAAAACAAGCGAACCGTGAAGCATGAAAGGAGTGGCTGAAAATTCTGCACTTCAATTTTTTTTTAAAGTGGTCATGTATTTCGGTTTTGCTTAAATAAAATCATGAGTATGTTGTTTTAAAATGCTAATATGGCTTGATTGAAGAGCAAATAAAAACATATACATGCCTTGGTTCGTTTTGAATAGAAAACGAACGAATATGACGACGCGGTGCGGAGGAGACAGAGTGATCTCTTTTTTCTTGCTTCTACTCGATTTCTCTCTTGTGTTTCTAAGGCTTTCATATGATTTTTTTTCTCTCAATTATCTCTGAATTTCGGTGGTGAGGAGGGGGAATAATGGTTAGGAGAGATGGAGGGGAGTTGCAATATAAAAGGGATTCAAATGGCATGACCAAGTCTTGCTCCCTTTTGAATTGTTGGATGAGGAAGTGGTTGGATATCCAAGAGATTTTTGGAGGTGCAATGACCGATTCTACCATGCTAAAACAAGGCAAGGATAATGATTTATTATTAATTAATGATGATTAAAAGTGAAAGGATTATCATACGAAGGAATAATAAAGAAAGAGTCAAAGGTGGTGAGTTGTCAAAGAAATGTATTATCACTTAAGGGGTGGCTGAAATTAAGCTATTAAGTGGAGGGGAAATATTGCTTAGTTAGTGTATTTTAAATCTTTAGAGCCTTACCTATCCTTTAAATAATTTAGTGAATTAACACATTAATTATGGAACCTAAATGAACTTATTTCCTACTTACCTCAAGTTACTTAAATAATTCCTTAATAATTATTTTACCTTAAATTAACTTATTAGTTAGCTAAAATAAATTATGGAAATGTTTTCTTAATATTAAATTTGATCTCAAAACTCCAACTCCAGTGGTCTCACTTATTTAACTGAAAAGATAATAGTTAAACTACTGCATAAAATAATTAAATTTAAATACTCATGCAATAAAATCATTTTAATTTAAAATACTAAAATTATGCATGCCTTATACGTAGTCTAATTTACGGGTTCTACAACCCTCCCCCTTAAAAGAAATTTCGTCATCGAAATTAAAACTCACCGGATAACTCGGGGTACCGACTCCTCATCTCTGGCTCAGACTGTTAGAGTAGGTGCCCGTCGAGCCAAGTGTTGGCCGAGTGTTCAAAATGAAGCTCTATGTATAAGCAATCTTTATTTTAATAATATTTGAAATTATTGTTTTGGCACATCTTTATCTGTATACTCATGCAAGTTGCATAGATAAAGTCCTTGAATATACAAATAGTAGAAATAATATGAGATGCTCATATGATGAGTATCATGAAACTCATATTTGGAATACTGTATATTCTAAACAGTTCCTAGTCGATTCAGCCGCCGCTAAGAAGGATATAGGCCGCTCGAGTTCGAGACTAGTATTTGCGATGTGAGTACCATGTTTCATTGGTAGGGGACATTGCGATGTCCGAGCATGCAGATAGGTGCTCCTTGTAGAGTGCACTGAACAACCCTCCATAAAGGACTTTCCAAGTGGTTCTCACTTATCGAGTGGAAACGTCCTAGTTTATGGTGGTACACCATTAGTCCTTATGACCCGGGACAACATTGAGACTCTATGTGCTAGCACTACACTTTGACTTGTTTACCGACTCTCAAGGGATCATTAGGTGGCAAGGTTGGATGCTATGTCGAAACATATAGGAGTCGATGCATTGTAGTCGGGGATTCACCGCTTACCTTCGGGTATGGATATCCTATGTGATATCATGTGTATGTAGTTTGAAATCTCTGATCAGAGTATGGTGGTAATTAAGAAAGAGGTTTCTTAGATTACACCATCGATGCAACTACGACATGACACATAGTATCGATTCATTGACAACTCTCGATATACCAATGGTTAGGTATGTAAATGAGCCGAGCTGTTCGCGACTTTTTCGGATCTCGGCTCGTTAAAAAGCTCGTTCGGGCTCGTTCGTTAAGCTTATCGAGCCGAGCCCGAGCCTTATTTTGGGCTCGACAATTTTGTTGAGCCGAGCTTGAGATTAATGATGTTCGGCTCGTTAGATCGTGAACATGTTCGATAATAGGTTCGTGAGCTCAATATTGAGCTCGGCTCGTTTAGTTGGCTCGTGAGCTCGAGTTCGAGCTCGGCTCGTTTAGCTGGCTCGTGAGCTCGAGCTCGAGCTCGGCTCGTTTAAGTGGTTGATGGGCGAAAAAAACGGAAATATCAGCGACGGTTTTTAATAAACCGTCGCTATATAGCGACGGTCTGCATTAAAACAGTCGCATATTAAATTTAGCGACGGTTTATTAAAACCCGTCGCTATTATAGCGACGGTTTACATCAAACCGTCGCTATAATAGCGACTGTTATGAATAAACCGTCGCCGATTAATATAAGCGACGGTTTTAGCAAACCGTCGCTGATGGCAACGGTTTTGGGGTTTAGGGTTTAGGGTTTTAGCAAGCTGTCTATAAATTTTCGCGTTTAGAGTCGTTTGTAACATTTGTACTTAGTCATCCTGAGTGTTTATTAAATAGATATATCCGTTGTCCTTACAATCGAAAAAAATGTCAGAACAAACCATATTTAGACGAAATTACAAACCATTTGTGTTTCCTAATAAAAAGTACAAAATTGTTGATCTCAATCGAAAAAAGAGTCTTGGATACTACGAACCATTTGTGTTTCTTACGCAAGCCTCGCAAGTTGTGTATTTGACTTATCCAACAACGAAGAGAGCAGAATCAGATTGGATGCATGTGAATACTCTACGTAGGCGAGCTTATGTCACTGATGTTGAGCAAAATACTGAGCATAATCAAATTGATGCGAACGATGCATTTCTAAACAACGAAAGTGGACCTCATGACATCTCAACTCAATTTCTTTTATCGTCTCAAAATCTAGTCGATGTTAATGTTATGTACGACAACGAAATTGATTTGAACTGAAAGTGAAATAGAAGAAGTTCAATATTCGAGCGACGATTTTCGTGACATTTATTGAATTATACTTTGGAAAAAATATATATTTCATTAATTATAAATGTTAATGTTTTACAATTATTGAATTTATTTTAGCGAGCACGACATGGCAGAGATCCAACGTCATGGGAGCTATACGTTCACACACATCGACATGCAGATGCATCTTCGTTGACACGCGATCCCGCCTGCTCCACGTAAGTTTATTAAATTTCGTTATTCTCATCAACGTTACATTAAGAAAATTCAATTTGATTCATTTTAAATCAACATCACAGGAGGAGATGTAGCGCTACATGGCTGATTCATTTTGTATGAAACACTTGTATTATTATTTGCAGATTAATAATATGATTACATTTCTCAAATTTTGTTAATTTTTTTTCGATTATACATCACAATATATTTTTATTTCAGATTTAAATAATTATAACATTTTTTAAAAAAACATTTAGCGGTGGTTTTTGTTCAAACCGTCGCGACATTAGCGACGGTCTAAAATAACCGTCGTTTTTTGGCGACGATGTCTGTAACTAGCGCTATTTACGACAGTTGTAGAAAAACGTCGCCGATCCAGATCGGCGACGTTTTTATAAATACCCGTCGCTATTAGCGACGTTTGTGTCAATACCCGTCGTTATTGGCGAACCCGAGCCAGGCTCATTAAACATGATAAACGAGCCATTAACGAGCCGAGCTCGAGCCGAGCCCGAGCTTCATAAATTCCGAACGAGCCGAGCCCGAGCTTCAAACCCGAGGCTCGTAATGAACTCGAGCCGAGCCCGAGCCGAGAAAATAATGAAACGAGCCGAGCCCGAGCCAGCTGTTGCTCGGCTCGGCTCGGCTCATTTACATCCATACCAATGGTTGTCGAATCGGTCGGGATATATGAGTTGAAGGGACCGTACTGTACGCTAATCATAATTGAATGGTTCTTGCAGGCACTATCATTTGATACCTAGGGAATCATGTAAGCGATGCTCCTAGGAGTTTAACATGATTGGTTGGGTACTATCAGACTTGAGTTCTGACGTTCTTGTTATCAAGGAGTTGATAAGTAAGAATGGAGCAATTGGGGTATGCTCATATAAGGACATGTTTAGTCTGAATCACATGGAGATTTGAACCCACAGCTAGTTGTATCAATGAACCATTGAGGACCACACAAGTACTAGCTCTCTAGATCCCATTGAGAAGTAAAATAGTTCAATGTGTTGAACGGCTTATAAACGAGTCTATAAGCGTAAGGAAAAATAGAAGTATGACTTCTATTAGGAGAATGTAACTTTTTAATTTGAGGAAGTGTTCCTAAATTAAAAGTTGGCTAAACAAATAATGTATTTGAAAATTGTGATTTTCATGAACATTATTATGGACTAAATTAAATTAATTCAAGTGTTGAATTAATTAAACACTAGTGGACCTAGTAGAGTCCAAATAATTAAATTAATTCAAGTGTTGAATTAATTAAACAACATTGGGTCTTGTAGAGCCCAATTAGAAATAATTATTAAACTAGTGGGCTTGATTACAACCAAGTAATGGTTAAATGGTCTCAAATGTGTTTGAGACATTTAAATAAAAGTCCATGAGCCTTGTAATTGTTACAAGTCCAAGTAAAATACATGCTTGGAAGGTGAAGGGTTGGAGACAACTTTTGAGTTAATTGCATGGCATGCACATGCAACTTTTTGCTTTACTTTTTCCAAAAACCAAGAAAAGTCTTCCTCCTTCTCTCCCAAGGTGTCATGGCCGAAATTTCACTCAATATTATCACCAAAATTTTGTTCTTCAATTGTTGAGGAAACACTCTCTTCTCAAATGAAAAATGCTCTAATTTTTCTAGTGCAAAATTAGAGTGGATTTAGCTTGTTAGTGGTGGACCTAATTTGAAAGAAAGATTTCAAGAACAAGGAAGCTTGTAGATTGGGTCATCCATTGAAGAGCTTAGTTGTTTGACAACTAAGTTGGAGCCACAATCAATCTTTTAAGATTGATAGGTAAAAATTCTAAAACACCCTATGTATGACATATTTTGGTGTTTTAGTATTTGCTACACACTAGTACATTAGGGTGCTCGATTTTTGCCTTGCAAAACAAATTTTGAAACTTCCGTTGCGTATTCGGGCACCTTAATCGATCCTCTTTCACAGACTCCCACGTAGCTTCCTCCTCTGAATGGTTGAGCCATTTGACTTTCACTCGCTTAACCAGCTTGTTTCGAAGCTTCTTCTCCTGCCTTACTAAGATCTGCACTGCTCACTCCTCATAAGACAGGTTCGGAGTAAGCTGCAACGGCTCAAAGTTCAAGACATGCCAAGTATTCGCCATATACTTCCTCACAATAGAGACGTGGAACACATTGTGTACTCCGGCCAGATTCGGCGGAAGAGCCACACGATAAGCTAGCGTCCCAACTCTGTCGAGGATCTCAAATGGTCCAATGAATCTCGGACTGAGCTTTCCTTTCTTCCCAAATCGCATGACACCTTTCATAGGTGCTACTTTCACAAAGACATGGTCGCCCACGGCAAACTCCAGATCTCTCCTCCTCTGATCTGCATAACTCTTCTGTCGACTCTGAGGAGTCCTCATCCTATCACGGATCTTGACTACTACATTGGCAGCCTGCTGAATAATCTCCGGACCCAACTCTGATCTCTCCCCTACTTCATCCTAATGAACAGGAGATCTACACTTACGGCCATATAGTGCTTCATACGGATCCATACCTATAGACGACTGGAAACTGTTGTTATAGGTGAACTCCACTAATGGCAAGTTCGACTCCCAACTCCCAGAGAAATCAATCACACAAGCACGGAGAAGATCTTCCAAAATCTGAATAACTTGCTCTGACTGACCATCTGTCTGAGGGAGGAAAGCTGTGCTAAACAGCAACTTCGTACCCATGGTCGAATGCAAACTCTTCCAAAACGAGGAAGTAAATCTGGGGTCTCTGTCAGACACGATCGAAACTGGAATACCATGAAGTCGGACTATCTCCCGGATATACAACTCTGCATACTGAATCATGGTGAAAGTAGTCTTAATAGACAAGAAGTGTGCTGATTTGGTAAGACGATCTAAAATCACCCAGATGGCATTTGATCCTCTGACTGACTTCGGCAAACCTGTCACGAAGTCCATGGTAACATTCTCCCACTTCCACTTGGGAATAGGAAGAGGCTTGAGCAAACCTGCTGGTCTCTGATGCTCCGCTTTCACTAACTGGCAAGTCAGACACTCGGATACAAACCGTCTAATGTCCTTCTTCATTCCCGACCACCAATACAATAACTGCAGATCTTTGTACATCTTTGTACACCCTGGATGGATAGAGTACGGCGACATGTGGGCCTCTGATAGAATATCTGCTCGGAGAGAATCACTGTTAGGAACCCACATTCTATCTCGGTATCTCACTATACCATCGCTCACTGTATACAAGACACTTCCCTTGGCCTCATCTCTCTGCTTCCACTTTGCTAACTGCTCATCTGCTGACTGACCACTGCGAATACGGTCTAGAAGAGAGGACTGAATAGTCAAGATAGATAGACGGGGAACTCTACCTTGAGGATATGACTCTAGATCAAACCTCTGCATCTCAAGCTGAAGAGGTCTCTGAATCGTCAAATGAGCCATCACTGCGACTTTTCTGCTCAATGCATCCACAACTACATTAGCATTACCCGGGTGGTAGCTAATGTCACAGTCATAATCCTTCTCAAGCTCCAACCAACGCCTCTGACGCATGTTCAGCTCCTTCTGCGTAAAGAAATACTTGAGGCTCTTGTGGTCGGTAAAGATCTAGCACTTCTCTCCATACAAATAATGCCTCCAAATCTTCAAGTCAAAAACTATGGGGCCAACTCTAGATCATGGGTAGGGTAATTCTTCTCATGAGTTTTCAGATGTCGAGAAGCATATGCTATCACCTCCCCATGTTGCATCAACACTGCGCCTAAACCGAGCTTCGAAGCATCAGTATACAAAACAAAATCTCCGAGCCCTGACGGCATGGCAAAAACTGGTGCTGAGATAAGAGCTTGCTTCAAAGTATCGAAGCTCTTCTGACACTCCTCGCTCCACACAAATTTAGCATTCTTCTTGGTCAATGATGTGAGTGGAACGGCAATAGAGGGGAATCCCTTAAGGAACTTCCGATAATATCATGCTAGCCCAAAAAAACTGCGGATCTCTGATGCATTCTGCGGCACAACCCAATCTCTGACTGCGGCAACTTTCGCTGGGTCTACCTCAATACCACTGCTAGAAACATTGTGGCTTAAAAACGCCACCTTCTCTGACCAGAATTCGCACTTACTGAACTTTGCGAATAACTTGTGCTTCTGCAAGGTCTGCATCACTGTGGTCAGATCTCTGCTGTGATCCTCCCGATTCTTGGAGTAGACGAGAATGTCGTCTATGAATACTATCACAAACTGGTCAAGATACGGCTGAAATACACGATTCATGAGATCCATCAAGATTGCTGGCGCATTTGTCAGACCGAACGACATCTCAAGGAACTCATAGTGGCCATAACGAGTCCTATAAGCAGTCTTGGAAACATCAGCATCTTTCACTCTCAACTGGTGATAACCGGAACGCAGATCTATCTTGGAGAATATCGAAGCTCCCTGCAACTGGTCCAACAAATCCTCAATCCTCGGAAGTGGGTATTTGTTCTTCACTGTAACCCTGTTCAATTCCCGGTAATCAATGCAAAGTCTCATCGTGTCATCTTTCTTCTTTACAAACAAAACTGGCGCGCCCCACGATGAAAACTCGGGCGAATGAACTCCTTGTCTAGAAGTTCCTGAATCTGCTTCTTAAGCTCCGTCATCTCTGTCGGTGCTAATCGGTACGGTGCTTTGGAGATCGGAGCCGTACCTGGCATAAGTGATAAGTGTAATTTATTTCACTTTTATTACTTGTTTTTAACTTAGAATTATATGATTCTTGAGCAGTTTATTTGATTTGTTGTTGTTTTTGTTGTTATAGTTTGGAAGTATAGAATAAGAGTGTGAAGTGTTAAAAGTGTTGAATTGGAAAGTGCAAAAAGATAAAAAAATACAGTAGCTGCAGCGCACCCGCGTTACTTTTTATACCGCATCCGCGGTAAGCTAGTGCACCCGCACTGAAACAGGCAGCGCATCAGCGTTCTTACACCAGAACGAGGACCGCACCCGCGGTCTGTTCTTCACCGCACCCGCGGTCTTCGAAAAACAGAATCCGGAAATTCTGTAACTTTGTGTGCTGCGCGTGGAAGTTGGAGACTTTTGTGTGCTACGACTTCATCTTGTCTGGACTATATGAAGAGATCATTTGCTACTATCTAGGGTATTGGGGAGCCAAGGAAAGGAAGATCAAATTCATCAAGTTTCGAAGAAATCTTTTGTACAACTCCGGGAACGGAATCAGCTCTTCCAAATCTTGTTCTAAGTTCTTCTTTTCTTTGTTTTTCATTTGTTATGTCTTATTTCAAAACCATGTTTTGTTGTTTTGATTGTGTTATTATGAACTAAGTTTTAATTCTAGAGGAATGATGGAACAAAACTAGAAACCATGTGTTAGAAGTTATAAATTAAGTTATTTAAGTTCTTCATATTGTTTATTTGTATTGTTCTAATCTTAATGCTTTCAATTTATTGGTCATATTTTGAATGATTTATATGTTTACAATTTATCACTCGGAAGAGGAAATTATAAACAAGAAAAATATCAAATACATCAATGGTATTTATAGTGTTCGGAAGGCCTATGCTATCGAAGCCTATAAAGAATCTAGTGCTTGTTGTGTTATTTAATTGTAAATTGTTGATGGGAATGTCACAATTCATTTTTAGATAACAAATATCTACTTATTACTTGGAAGAGGGAGTAGATAATAATAGGATTTTTGCTAATGAATAAAAAGGACTTTTATAGCAAAGCTAATAAGAATTACACATGGTGGATAGTTGCGTGAAATCGGACCTCTAGATCATTTATATCATTGTTATTTGCTAAAATTTGGTGTTATATATATATCTATATTTATTTATTTTTAAATCCATTTTCAATTTAGTCATTCATAAAATCAAATCCTTAAATTGATTTTTCTAAATAAATTCAAGACTATTTTAATCACAAGCATTAATATACGTTTATATACACACTCGTCGTGGGATCGACATTTGTACTCAATAATATATTTTACTATAACTTGACGTCATGCACTTGCGAGCAATTAAGAAAACACGCAACAATAAGCTCAATAGAAAACTCCACATCTCGCTCGGGTGGTATACCAGAGACGTCTTCCGGAAAAACGTCTAGAAAAAATTTAACAATAGGAACATCTGCGGCTGACTGACTGGGTGCCTCGGGGACAGATATAAAAGTTGCTAAGACTGCCCGACACCCTCTATGCATGAGCTTCCTAGCCCGGACATAAGGAATAATGCACGGTAAGGGAAAGTACCTGTCCGGCTCGAATAAGAATTGCGTCATTCCAGGCGGTCGGACTAGAACAGATCTCTGCTGGAAGTCAATCAAAACTCTGTTCCGCAATAGCCAGTCCATCCTTAGGATGATGTCAAACTCAGGCATCGGCAACACGATCAGATCCGCATAAACGAGGTTGCCATGGAGCTCAAGATCTATGTCTCGGATCACATTGGTAGCTGCCATCTCCTCACCAGAAGGAAATACTACTGAATAGGCTACATCTAGCTCAACGGTCTTGACCTTGAGGAAATTAGCAAAGACCTCCGAAATAAATGAGTGAGTGGCCCCTGAATCTATCAAGGACTTCGTAGCTGAACTAGATATAAATATTCTCCCTGAAAGGTTGGAATACTAAGCTGAACCCAATAATCACAAGAACTAACTTATAGACATGCAAAGGTCAAAGTTCTTCGAGCTTAAATTCCCAAAATAATAATGAGTAGAGCATGCAATCCTACTGCAATTCTATGTTCAAAAAAAAATCTTAACCCAAAACATTAAATCCCAAATGCAAACTTAAAGCTTTAAGGTACCTGTCATAAGCATGGTCTCCGGTTCGTCTCCGTGGCATGTGAAAGGGATCGATTTTAGGTGCCCGAATGCGCAACGGAAGTTTCAAAATTTGTTTTTCAAGATGAAAAATTTGAACACCTCATACTAGATGTGTAGCAAATACAAAAACACAAAAATGAAATTCATAGTGTGTTTAGAAATGTACCTATCAATCACAATGGATTGATGATGGCTCCAACTTAGTTGTCAAACAACTAAGCTCTTCAAAGGATGACAATCTACAAGCTTCACCTTGTTCTTGAATTTTTCCTTCAAAATTAGGTCCACCACCAACAAGCTAGAACCACTCTAATTTTGCACTAGAAAAATTGGAGGATTTTTCATTGAGAAGTGTAGGCTTTCCTCAACAATTGAAGAAGCAAAAATGGAGAATTTTTGAGCAAAAAATTTCGTCCAAAGGGGTGGGGAGGAGAGAAGGAGGAGTGTTTTTCTTGGTTGTGGAAAAAGTAGTATCAAAAAGTTGCATGCCAAGCCTTGGTTATACAAAACGTTGTCTCCCAACCTTTCACCTCCCTTGCATGCCTTTCTATTTGGGTTTGTAACAATTACAAAGCCCATGGACTTTTATTTTAGTGTCTCAAACACATTTGAGACCATTTAACATTTACTTGATTTTACTCAAGCCCACTAGTTTAATAATTATTTATAATTGGGCTCTACAAGACCCAATATTGTTTAATTAATTCAACACTTGAATTAATTTAATTACTTGGACTCTACTAGGTCCACTAGTGTTTAATTAATTCAACACTTGAATTAATTTAATTTAGTCCATAATAATGTATATGAAAATCACAATTTTCAAATACATTACTCGTTTGGCCAACTTTTAATTTAGGAACACTTCCCCAAATTAAAAGTTACATTCTCCTTATATAAGTCATACTTCTATTTTTATTTACGCTTACAAACTCCTTTATAAGCCGTTTAACACATTGAACTATTTTACTTCTCAACGGGATCTAGAAAGTTAGCACTTGTATGACCCTCAATGGTTCATTGATACAACTAGCCGTGGGTTCACACCTCCATGTGATTCGGACTAAACATGTCCTTATATGAGCATACCCCAATTGCTCCATTCTTACTTATCAACTCCTTGATAACAAGAACGTCAGAACTCAAGTCTGATAGTACCCAACCAATCATGTTAAACGCCTAGCAGCATCGCTTACATGATTCCCTAGGTATCAAATGATAGTGCCTGCAAGAACCATTCAATTATGGTTAGCGTACAGTACGGTCCTTTCAACTCATATATCCCGACCGATTCGACAACCATTGGTATATCGAGAGTTGTCAATGAATCGATACTATGTGTCATGCCGTAGTTGCATCGATGATGTAATCTAAGAAACCCCTTTCTTAATTACCACCATTTCTGATCAGAGATTTCAACCTACATACACATGAGAACACATAGGATATCCATACCCGAAGATAAGCGGTGAATCCCCGACTACAATGCATCGACTCCTATATGTTTCGACAGAACACCCAACCTTGCCACCTGATGACCCCATGAGAGTCGGTAAACAAGTCAAAGTGTAATTCTAGCAAATAGAGTCTCAATGTTGTCCCGGGTCATAAGGACTAATGGTGTACAACCATAAACTAGGACTTTTCCACTCGATAAGTGAGAACCACTTGGAAAGTCCTTTATGGAGGATTGTTCAGTGCACTCTACCAGGAGCACCTATTTGCATGCTCGGACATGACAATGTCCCCTACCAATGAAACATGGTACTCACATCGCAGATACTAGTCTCAAACTCGAGAGGCCTATATCCTTCTTAGCGGCGGTTGAATCGATTAGGAACTGTTTAGAATATATAGTATTCCAAATATGAGTTTCATGATACTCATCATATGAGCATCTCATATTCTTCCTACTATTTGTATATTCAAGGGCTTTATCTATGCAACTAGCATGGGTATACAGATAAAGATGTGCCAAAATAATAATTTCAAATATTATTAAAATAAAGATTGCTTATACACAGAGTTTCATTGTGAACACTCGGCCAACATTTGGCTCGACGGGCACCTACTCTAACAGCATGGAGAGCAAAAACTCTGCCTTGGGTAGGCAGATTCCTCTGAGGGCACTGCAGAAGTAAGTGGTCTGGACTACCACACTTATAACACTTCCCTGAACCATACATATATGCTCCAGGATGGCGGCGTGAGCACTTGGGGCAGACTGGGTGCTCAAAGGTCCTTGGGACTGCACGTCCCTGTTGCTGCTGCCTCTGTCCCCTGTTCTTGGGTGGGCCATGGAAAGGCCTCTTGTTCTGATGCTGCTGCTGAGGAGGAGGAGGGCGGTGTGGTACTGGGACTGGTCGCTTACCCTGGCGATCCCTCTCAATGTCGATCTGATATTGCTCTGCAGCAAGAGCTCTGGAAACCGCGAATTTAAAAGTAGTAGGGCCTGCCACTCTAACATCGCGGCGCAAGATCGGCCGCAGACCATCCATAAAATGTCTCAGTTTGGCTCCAGCATCACTGGCGATCAGGGGCACAAACTGGCAACCCCTCTCAAACTTACGGACGAACTCCGTAACAGTCAGATCACCCTGCCTCAGGGTCATGAACTCCCTGGTCAACCTGGAACGCACCTCATCAGTAAAATATTTGGAGTAAAATACCTCCGTGAAGCACGTCTAACTCAGTGTAGCCAAGTTCAAAGCTACTGATGCTCCTTCCCACCATAAGCGGGCATCTCCTCCGAATAAATAGGTGGCACAATGGACTCGGTCCGCATCTCCAAGCTCCATGAACTCGAAGATAACCTCGAGGGACTTGATCCAGCCCTCGGCAATCATGGGGTCCGTCGTCCCTGAAAACTCCTTAGGACGCATTTTCATGAATCTCTCATAAGTAGCCTCGGGCCCTGGCGGCCTGGCTGCCACAGCATGGTTCACCACAAACTGTTCGAAGAACTGAGTCATCCCAGCTAGTATCTGGGCATTCATTTCAGGTGGAGGTGGTAAGTCCCTCTCCTGCTTCTGGTTCATGCTGTCCTCCTGGCGAGGCTCATCTTCTCTAGTGCGCTCGAGTATGCGTCTAGGGGGCATACTGTTCCATACATAACCCATACGTAACCAACATGCATAATTCCATAATTTATTTAAATTTAAATACTGAATAATAAAAATTTGGACGTAAAATATTTCATGAAAACATGCTGTCCGAATATTTCATGCTTTAAATAAAATGCGTAAATGTAAAACTTACAGACCGAAGACGTGACTCCATGAGCTTCTCGTGGTCAGTAGTAGCACAACTCTTTACAGAACAATTGCTCTGATACCAGCTATAATGGCCCGAAAATTCGTGTTTGAAAATTTGCGGAAAAATTTAAAAAGCAGCGGAAGAAATTATTGTTTGCAAAATAACAAGTTAAAGTAATCCAACAACTGGAAAAAATGTTTGAGCATAACAAAATGATAAATGCTGAAAATGAGGTCCTCGTGTTCCACTACTGTCTACCCGAGCTGGCTCACTGGTCCACGCCCTCAGTCCCGTCATCAATAGTACCTACAACAATCAAGTCTAGTGAGTCTAATGAATCAGAATGCATAAATCGTAATTAACAAGTAAATAGTATAATAAAATTGCATGGGAGTAAAAATATCATGTCATGAGGCATAATGTGAAAATAACTTATAATGAGCAATTATAATACGTGCATAATTGAACTGAGAATCATAAGTGAAATGCTTGCTCAATAGAGCCCTGTAATGAAATAGCATTTAATAATTTTCTGTTGAGATTATGTTCTACGCAAATGGCCCCTGCACTGAACTGAACTGAACTGAACTGACCGGTAAGTGACCACCAGACGAAGCAATAATCCCATGATAGTGAAATGACCACAAGCAATATCGCATAAATATCAAAAAAATGAATATTTTATATTTTTATGCACGTAATATAATTAAATGGCATAATTAAATATCCTGTATTATTTTTACCATATGAGTTGGACCGTTCCCAGGCTCGCTGCGACCTAAATTTAACATGAAAAATAAGCAAATGATTTTCTTGACCAAAATTTGTAATTGAATCCAAAAACGAGACAATTACGCCCAACGACTTCGTATTTAATCATGACTCCGTGCCAGCCCGAACCAACACCGAACCAACATTTAGTCATGAAACACTTAAAATGATGAAATAATGCTCCTAAAAATGGTAAGAGCCGAAATTTTTGTGAATGGAGGCCAAAACATGAAACGCTCTTTCGAGAGTCAATTTGGCACATCGCACCGTAATTTCTCATACGACCTCTAAACTTAACCGAATGACAAACGGCCAAAAACATGACCTTCCTAACTCGATGAGGCACTGTGCAGTCCAGGGCCATAGGCTAAAAGCCAACCATGAAATCGAACGAGCCTCTGAACCGAAGCAGCAAGTTGCTGTCCAGAAATTCCAGCAACCACACCTGTACTTACATCGCTTCGTTTGCGAGACTATTGGTCATCGGGGCTTGAACCACCGACCAGAGCCTCTTCCCAAAATCCTAAGGTGTGGCTTAAACCATGGCTAAGGGCCCTAGAACAACCACAATCCAATCCAACACCTAGGACAACACCAAGCTTCCACCGAGAACTCAAAATCTGTACTGTGATGTTTCTGAAATTTTATCTTGTTACTGTCATGCATCATACCAGTGGCCATATGGTTAACCATGGCTTGATCTAGACATCATGGGGTATGGTGTGAACCAGGGCTAAGGGCCAGAGGCCAACCAAGGTCCACTCCAAACCACCAGAAACCGAGGGACACATGCAGAAGTGAAATGGGGATCGAAGGGGCTGTCCTTGTTTTGATTTGAAAACCGATTCCACCATGGACCAAGCCATGAAAGGGCGACTTGGTCACGTCTTAGACATTATAGGGGGGGTGTTATTACTGCAGCCAAGATCAGAAACTCTCCCCTTGACAGCAAGGTGACAAAAATTCGAACCACAAGTGACACTAGGAGGGAGTTGCTGTCATATCCGATTTCCAGCATGCATGGCATGAACTATTGGACCAATATGATCCTAATATGTCCTAGTACATGTCTAGATGCAGCCTTGGGAACCTGGACATGAGCCAGCCACCTATACTCACAAAAACAAGCGAACTGTGAAGCATGACAGGAGTGGCCGAAAATTCTGCACTTCATTTTTTTTAAAAAAGTGGTCATATATTTCGGTTTTGCTTAAATAAAATCATGAGTATGTTGTTTTAAAATGCTAATATGGCTTGATTGAAGAGCAAATAAAAACATATACATGCCTTGGTTCGTTTTGAATAGAAAACGAACGAATATGACGACACGGCGCGGAGGAGACGGAGTGATGTCTTTTTTCTTGCTTCCACTCGATTTCTCTCTTGTTTTTCTAAGGCTTTCTCATGATTTTTTTTCTCTCAATTCTCTCTGAATTTCGGTGGTAAGGAGGGGGAATAATGGTTAGGAGAGATGGAGGGGAGTTGCAATATAAAAGGGATTCAAATGGTATGAACAAGTCTTGCTCCCTTTTGAATTGTTGGATGAGGAAGTGGTTTGATATCCAAGAGATTTTTGGAGATGAATTGACCGATTCTACCATGCTAAAACTAGGCAAGGATAATGATTTATTATTAATTAATGGTGATTAAAAGTGAAAGGATTATCATGGCAAGGAATAATAAAGAAAAAGTCAAAGGTGGTGAGTTGTCAAAGAAATGTATTATCACTTAAGGGGTGGCCGAAATTAAGCTATTAAGTGGAGGGGAAATATTGTTTAGTTAGTGTATTTTAAATCTTTAGAGCCTTACCTATCCTTTAAATAATTTAGTGAATTAACACATTAATTATGGAACCTAAATGAACTTATTTCCTACTTACCTCAAGTTAATTAAATAATTCCTTAATCAATATTTTAACTTAAATTAACTTATTAGTTAGCTAAAATAAATTCTGGAATGTTTTCTTAATATTAAATTTGATCTCAAAACTCCAACTCCAGTCCGGCCTCACTTATTTAACTGAAAAGATAATAGTTAAATTACTGCATAAAATAATTAAATTGAAAGGAAGAATTTAAATACTCATGCAATAAAATCATTTTAATTTAAAATATTAGAATTATGCATGGCTTATACGTAGTCTAATTTACGGGTTCTACACATACAGTGCCTCGTAAGGAGCCATACCTATAGATGATTGAAAACTGTTGTTGTAGGCAAACTCCACTAGAGGTAGCTTAGATTCTCAAGTCCCATGGAAATCGATCACACAGGCTCGCAACAAATCCTCCAAAATCTGAATCACTCTCTCAGACTGGCCATCTCTCTGAGGGTGGAAAGCTGTACTGAATAGCAACTTCGTCCCCATGGCTGCGTGCAAACTCTTCCAGAAGGACGATGTGAACCTCGGGTTCCTTTCGCACACAATAGAAACTGGGATCCCGTGTAATCGAACTATCTCCCTGATATAGAGCTCCGCATACTGTGTCATGAAGAAAGTCGTCTTCACTGGCAAGAAGTACTCTGACTTGGTGAGTCTATCCACTATAACCCAAATAGCATTAAATCCTCTGATTGACATCGGCAAACCAAAAACGAAGTCCATTGTGATATTCTCCCACTTCTACTCGGGGATAGGGAGTGGCTTAAGTATTCCTGTTGGCCTTTGATGCTTTGCTTTCACCTGCTGACAAGTGAGGCATTCAGATACAAACCGGCAGATGTCTCTCTTCATACCTGGCCACCAGTATGAAATCTGTAAAACTTTGTACATCTTGGTATCCTCCTGAATGAATGGAATACGGAGATGCATGTGCTTTTGTCAGAAAATCCTCTTTGATCGAATCAACACTAGGCACCCACATCATTCCTGTGTATTTTACAATACCATCAGACACTGTGTAGAGTACACCGCCCTTGTCCTCATCCTTCAGTCTCCATTTTTGTAACTGCTCATCTGAAGGCTGACCTTGACGGATTCAGTCAAACAAAGAAGATTGGACTGTCAGATTAGATAGCTTAGGAGCTCTGCCCTTGGGATAAACCTCTAGAACAAATATCTGAATCTCTGACTGAAGAGACCTCTGCACTGACAAATGCACTACGACTGCAACTTTTCTACTCAAGACGTCTGTCACAACATTAGTTTTCCCCGGATGGTAGCTAATCTCACAATCGCAGTATTTTACCAACTCCAACCACCGTATTTGTCTCATATTCAGTTCTTTCTGCGTGAAGAAATACTTGAGACTCTTGTGATCAGTAAATATCTGGCATTTATCGCCGTACAAGTAATGTCTCCATATCTTTAACGCAAAGACAACGACAGCTAACTCAAGATCATGAGTCGGGTAGTCCTGCTCATGCACCTTCAACTGTCTGGAGGCATAAGCTATAACCCGACCAGTACTGCATCAACACTGCGCCTAACCCGAGCTTAGAAGCATCGGTGTACAACACAAAATTTCCTTGATCTTTTGGCATGGCTAACACTGGCGCTAAAAAAAGATCTTGCTTCAAAGTGTCAAAGCTCTTCTGACACTCGCCACGCCAAATGAATTTAGCATTCTTCTTAGTCAATGAAGTGAGTGGAACTACTACCGAAGAAAATCCCTGAATAAATTTCCTTTAGTAGCCTGCTAGGCATAGGAAACTGCGGATCTCAGAAGCATTCTTCGGTTCAACTCATTCCTTAACTGCTGTTACCTTAGTTGGATCCACTTCGATACCACTGCTACATATTATATGACCCAAAAACGTTACCGTCACCAACCAAAATTCACGCTTACTAAATTCACACTGATCTAGTTAGGGCTGAAATATTCGGTTCATGAGGTCCATAAAATCGCTGGAGCATTTGTCAGTCCAAACGGCATCACTAAGAACTCGTAATGCCCAAATATAGTCTTGAAGGCTGTTTTAGTTTTACTTTACAATGACCTCGAATTATGACTTTTCTCACAATCCCCAATATTAGAAATGGAGGTTCAAACTTATCTTATCTTACTTTCCTTATACTATATCCGTAATGTTCATCGATCTATTACATTAGCATTTATGCAGTTTATTCTAAGAAATCTTAGCACCAAAAGTTACTGATCAACTTCTATCCTTGGTACTACAATCAAAAGTTAAACCTTATCTTAACCCCGTAATAATATTGACCTACGATCGTTGAATCGAATCTTTATCTCACGATACCAAACTTACGTAACTTAGCTATTTACAATTACATCTCAAATAAATAGTGTTGCTAATCTTAAATTTCGATTAACATTAATCCATAAAACCCCAAAATATACAATATTGATTATGCTTAGATAATGAAACCTTCCTAGCATAAAAAACATGCTTAAATTACTTCCTTCCCAATTACATTATAGTTGAGGCCTAAGCCACTTAAACCTTCCTCATTGAAACGAATGTCACAATTTGACGTGTACTCAATACTTAATTCATTCTAACGTATAAAGCTTAATAAGTTTCCCTCTGTTAATGATGGACTAATTCTAATATATAAACTTCACTTATAACCCACAGAATTCTAAAATCCTCATATAAAGATTTTAGATTTCTTATTCGATAAAAATCTTAATATTCGACCATTGGTAACCTATGTTGAATACAACTAATTCCTTTTGTTTTTATTTCAGCCAATATCTCCGTATGATCAATTATTTAATAAACTTGAAATTAAAACTTACACAACCCAAGTAGTTTTAGATAAACTAATTCTAGTACTCATATTCACTTAATCCTAAGTTTCTTAATGACTTACAAAGATTCCTCAAAACAAGGTGCCTAATAGGGCCTCTTGCTATGCCTATCGACCTCAATGTCCCTCTGGTCCTGCCCTGCCACCAAAGCTCTCGACACGACAACTGTATAAGTTGTAGGACCAGCAACCCTGACATCACGGCGCAAGATCGGCCATAGACCATCCATTAAATGCCTCAGATTCTCCCGGGCATCGTTAGCAACTAGGGGCACAAAGTGACACCCCTTCTCGAACTTCCTGACGAAGTCTGTCACGCTGCTGTCTCCTTGTCGGAGCGACATGAACTCCCTGGTCAAGCACGAGCGTACTTCTTCAGCGAAGTACTTGGAGTAGAAAACATACTTGAATTCATTCCACATCAGTGTTTGTAAGTTCACTGACACTGACGCGCTTTCCCACCAAAGCCTGGCGTCTCCAGTCAACAAGAAGGTGGCACATATAACTATTTCTGCATCCTGCAGCTTCATAAACGCAAATATTACCTCGATGGACTTAATCCATCCTTCCGCTACCACCGGGTCAGTATTCCCCGAGAACTCCTTCGGATCCATCCTCCTAAACCTCTCGTAGACTGCCTCAGGTCTGGGCCTCGCCTCTGTATCTACTGCAGTCTGGTTCCTCGCAAACTGTGCAAAGAACTGGATCATTCCTGCAAGAATCTAAGCCTGCATATCTGGGGGTGGACGAGGAGGAGTGACCCTCTCCCCATCCTGGGCTTTCCTATTCTAATCGCCTACTTCACGCACAATCCTACGTCTGGGAGGCATACTGTTCCAACATTTACCCCACACGTAACCCAACATGCATGAACATAATATCATGACATAAGATGCACATAAATTGAATTATAAATGCACATGCTGAAATCATGATTTGATGCTTACTACAAGAAATAATTTAAAACCTTAAAACTTACAGACTTGAGGGGTGACTTCGTGAGCTTCTCGCAAATGGCAGTAGGTGTAACCGTACTTTTTACTACTTAAAATTTGCGGAAAAATTAAAAATTTTCTTGAATATGAAAATAAAATCAATACGGTCGTCACTACATCATCCATTCACCAATAAAAATCTTGTTAAAAGAAAAGTTTGCTCAAAGCATCTCGCATCAAACATAAAATCGGAGTATTTTAAACTTGCATAAAAACATTAAAATAATGTGGGCGGTCCTCGGGTCTAGCCTCCCGCTCAGTCCAAGCCTGCTCCTTGGTCTCTACCTCCTGTCTCCTCATAGACATCTTCACCTGCATCGATCAAGTCTAGTGAGTCTAAAGACTCAACACGTATAAACTACGAATAGCAAGTAATACATAATAAAATCGCATGCAACTTTAAAATAAAACATACATACTTGAAGCTTGGATTTGAAATGAACTTGAACTTGCATACATACATAGACGTGCCATAACTTAAAAGCTTTCATAAACATGCTTGCATACTTGATCATACTTAAACATACATGACTTCATTTTGCGTAGAGGCATGTTTCAAAGCAAGTGACCCATACATAATAAACGTTTGATCAAACAAACCACAGTACTGGGCTGACAGGGACGTATCCACGGCCACATACATGAGATCCCCGTTCATAATTTAACGGGCTGGTTGGTCCCCGTTCATAATTTAACGCTTTCCAACCACGATCTAACCCGTTCATAATTTAACGGGGTGGAGAGGTCCTCGGCCACGTTCACCGACTTCCAAACCCATTCATAATTTGGTCACAAGACATTTAGCATACCTCAAAAATAAAATATTTTCTTGCACGTCAACATACCTACTTGGCGTTGAGGGATTCGTTGGATTTCATTTGGGGCCGCTGCTGCACACTAACATGAATTTCAACACTTAACTTGCATAACTTAGACGTAGGTACTCGAGCTCAGCACCGAAGTGCATAAATAGCTTATGACATTCTAGATCACTCGGGACTTGACCTCGTTTAATCATACTAACCAGGACATCAAACCCCGGAACAAACTCTAAGATGCCGTGTGAACATTTCTCAACCATAAAAGGCATGAACTCACTATTAGAACTTGAAAAGAAGAAAGAACAGATTATTTGGACAGAAGGGGTGGCGCTCGGACGGTGGAACTATACCGCTCGGGCGCCAGGGTCCGTGCTCGGGCGGTAACAAACTTCCGTTCGGACGCCGAGGTTACGGGGAAAAACATTCGAACAGGAAGGATGGCGCTCGAGCGGCAGAAAGTTACCCCTCGGGCGCCGAGTAAAATGGACTCCGCGACTTAAAAGCTTATACTCTTCGAATTCGATTACACAAATGGTCAACAACGCCTCGAGACCAATCCTAGGACACTATGGCACTGAATCGACTCCACAAATGTCCCAAACATCTCCAAGGGACGACGCACCCCACGCAACACCATAAACTCATAACTTAAATTTTGATACAACAAAATATTTTTACGACTCCTCGATCTCTAATGTGCCTAACGACGCGAAACAAAAAGTCAAAGACCATCCCCACATCATTATCAATATACCTATACGCAGCAACGATCACCCGTCGATCCCCAACGAAGCATGCAACAACAAAATCTCGAGAACATATCAATACATAATTTCTGAAAACGCAGTTTGAGCAGTCCCACGAAAAACGTCATAACTGACTCAATTTTCATCCAAAAATTTCGAATTTTATCTCAAATCGAAGGTATCGAAAAGTTCTACATTTTTCACGGGGATCGTTTTCTCAGATTCGCGACCGAAAATTCGCAGTTTTAAGAAGAACAATAAAAACGTGATTTAGATCTAAAAATTTTCCTTCAAAATCGATCCAAACGATTAACCGCTCAAACTATGAACATCATACATAAATTTTTACGCATAAAACAACGCAACACATAATATGACAATATCGACGCAGCAAAAGAGAGATTATTCGTGCCTTTTGATGATAAACTTTACCGAAACGACGATACCGATGCGGGAACAGAGCGAGGCTTGATCCGGGACGAACATGGTAATAAAATCCTCAAAGAAACACACGAAAAGTTGCTGGAAATCGAAGAGGGAAGGGGGCGGCTGCTCTAGCTTGAGGAACCCTAGGTTTTCTCTCTCAAAAATAATAAAATCTTAATGTGAAGTGAGTGTGTGTGTTTAGTCGTGTACATGTGTGTGTAAAAGTGTGTGTGTGCATGTGTTTTAGTAATTAGGGAGTAAATTATGCTTAATTAAATAATTAAAAACTAATTAAAATACTAACACTCTTTAAACTTTCATAAAATCCCTCAATTAAAATAACGCACACCAAAAATGCTAATTTTAAAAGTTTTAACCTCTTAAATCACTAAACACATAAATAAAGTTTTAAATGCTAAACTAAATAAATTATTTAAAATGTCTCTTCCTAGCTTATAAAATAAAAATACCGCATTTTAATTTGCCAAGAATCATCCTTGGTCTTTTCCTCGATCCGGCCTCGAATAATCGCCTGAAACATGAAACTCGAAAAACATTTTGACGTGCATCACATAAACATAATTAATTTAAAATAATGCATTTAAATAAATCATGCACTACTAAGACTAATTTTAAAATTTAATAAATACTTTAATGATTAATAAATGCATGGGTTATACGTATACTGAATTTGGGCACTACAGTTCCTCCCCCACTTATAAAAATTTCTTCCTCAAAATTAAGTCTTACCGAACAACTCCGGGTAGCGAAGTCTCATATCTGCCTCTGACTCTGGAGTGGCTTCTTCCACTGCTTGGTTTAGCCACTGGACCTTGACAAGCTTAGTCACTTTGTTCCGGAGTCTGCGCTCCTGTCTGTCTAGGATTTGAATCGGTCGCTCCTCATATGACAGGTTTGAAGCAAGCTGCAACGGCTCGTAGCTCAGAATATGTGAAGGATTCGCGAGGTACTTCCTCAACATAGAAACGTGGAACACATTGTGTACCCCAGCCAGATTCGGCGGAAGGGCTACACAGTAAGCTAATATCCCAACTCTGTCCAAAATCTCGAACGGTCCAATAAACCTCGGACTCAGCTTGCCTCTCTTCCCAAATCTCGTTACACCCTTCATAGGTGCTATCTTGATGAATACGTGATCTCCCACAGCAAACTCGAGATCTCTCCTGCAGTCTTCATCCTGTCCCGAATCTTGACCACCACATCGGCAGTTTGCTGAACTATCTCTGGACCAAGATCTGCTCTCTCACCAACTTCATCCCAATGAACTGGTGACCTGCACTTTCTTCCATGCAAAGCCTCATAGGGAGCCATACCTATAGATGATTGGAAGCTGTTGTTGTAGGTAAACTCCACTAGAGGTAAATTTGATTCCCAAGTGCCCTCAAAATCAATCATACAGGCTCTTAGCAAATCCTCCAAAATCTGAATCACTCGCTCAGACTGGCCATCTGTCTGCGGGTGAAAAGCTGTACTGAACAGTAATTTTGTCCCCATGGCTGCATGTAAGCTCTTCCAGAAGGACGACGTAAACCTCGGGTCCCTATCGGACACAATCGAAATTGGGAACCCATGTAAACGGACTATCTCCCTGATATAAAGCTCCGCATACTGTGTCATGGAGAAAGTCGTCTTCACTGGCAAAAGTGCGCTGACTTAGTGAGCCGGTCCACTATGACCTAAATAGCATTAAATCCTCTGACTGATCTAGGCAACCCAATGACGAAGTCCATAGTGATGTTCTCCCATTTCCACTCTGGGATGGGGAGTGGCTTAACCAATCCTGCTGGCCTCTGATGCTCTGCCTTCACCTGCTGACAAGTGAGGCATTCAGACACAAACCTGCGGATGTCTCTCTTCATCCCTGGCCACCAATACAGAATCTGTAGGTCCTTATACATCTTGGTACCTCCTGGGTGGATAGAATATGGAGATGCATCCGCCTCTGACAGAATATCCTGTCTGATCGAATCAACACTAGGCACCCACATTCTGCCTCTATATCTCACAATTCCATCTGCCACTGTGTAAAGAACAATGGCCTTGGCTTCATACTTCAGTCTCCATTTCTGTAATTGCTCATCTGAAGACTGACCTGCACGAATGCGGTCTAGCAGAGAAGATTGGACTGTTAGATTAGACAGCCTCGGAGCTATACCCTCACGATAAACTTCCAAACCAAACCTCTGAATCTCAGACTGAAGAGGTCTCTGCACTGATAACTGAGCTATGACTGCAACTTTCCTGCCAAGGCATCCGCCACAACATTAGATTTTCCCGGATGGTAGCTAATCTCGCAATCATAGTCCTTCACCAGTTCCAACCACCGTCTCTGCCTCATGTTTAGTTCCTTCTGTGTGAAGAAATATTTCAGACTTTTGTGGTCGGTGAAGATCTGACATTTCTCGCCATACAAGTAGTGTCTCCAAATCTTCAACGCAAAGACGACTGCGGCTAATTCAAGGTCATGCGTCGGGTAGTTCTTCTCATGTACCTTCAACTGCCTGGAAGCATAAGCTATAACCCGACCTTACTGCATCAACAGCTGCGCCTAATCCGAGCTTAGATGCATCGGTATAAAGCACAAATTCACCCTGCCCTGTTGGCATGGCTAGCATTGGCGCCGAAATAAGAGCTTGCTTCAAATTATCGAAGCTCTTCTGACATTCATCACTCCACACGAATTTAGCATTCTTCTTGGTCAGTGAAGTGAGTGGCAACTGCTATGGATGAAAATCCCCGAATAAACTTACGGTAGTAACCGGATAAACCCAAAAAACTTCGGATCTCTGATGCATTATATGGCTCAACCCATTCCTTAACGGCTGCTACCTTGGCTGGATCCACTTCAATGCCACTGCTAGACACTATATGCCCCAAAAACTCTACTTTCGGCAACCAAAACTTGCACTTACTGAACTTCGCAAATAACTTGCGACTCTGCAAAATCTGCAACACTGTCCTCAAATGCTGGCTATGCTCCTCATGGCTCTTCGAGTAAATAAGAATATCGTCAATGAATACTATGACGAACTGGTCGAGGAACGGTTGAAATACTCGATTCATGAGGTCCATGAAAATTGCTGGAGCATTCGTCAATCCAAATGGCATTACTAAGAACTCGTAATGCCCATACCTGGTCCTGAAGGCCGTCTTGTGAACATCTGCATCCTTCACCTTCAGCTGGTGATACCCTGATCGAAGATCTATCTTAGAGAACACTGTGGCTCCCTGCAACTGATCAAACAAGTCTTCGATTCTAGGGAGTGGGTACTTGTTCTTGATTGTTACCTTGTTCAACTCACGGTAATCGATGCACAGCCTCATGCTCCCATCCTTCTTCTTTACAAAGAGCATTGGTGCGCCCCACGGTGAGAAACTAGGGCGGATAAATCCCTTGTCGAGAAGCTCCTGGATCTGCTGCTTGAGCTCTAACATTTCAGCTGGAGCTAATCGGTACGGCGCCTTAGAGATTGGCACTGTGCCTGGCATGAGATCAATAGAAAACTGCACCTCTCTCTCGGGTGGAAGACCTGAAACATCGTCTGGGAAAACGTCTGGGAATTCTCTGACTACTGACACCTTTGATAAAGACGGGGTAGGTATGTCAAGTGCAGAAATAATGCTGGCCAAGAAGGCCTGACACCCCTTAGAAATAAGTCTCCTAGCCTGCATGCAAGAGATCATGCGAGGGAAACTTCTCCATCTGGCTGGTTCAAAAAGAAATTGCTCCATGCTCGGTGGTCTAACCAATACTGACCTCTTCTGAAAATAAATCAGAACTTTGTTCCTTGTCAGCCAGTCCATTCCTAAAATAATGTCGAACTCTGGCATCGGAAGGAGAATCAAATCTGCATATACTAGATGGCCCTGCAATTCCAGATCAATGTCTCTGATCACGCTAGTCACTGACAGTTCTTCCCCGGATGGGACTGTCACCAAAAAATTTATATCTAGGCCAATGGACTTGATGTCCAGATGATTAGCAAAAGTCTCCGAGATAAAGGAGTGAGTGGCTCTGAATCTATCAGTGCCGTTGTGGCTAATCTCTTAATGAAAATATTCCTTGAGAGACGTTAGCACAATCCAAAACTTACATCCCAAATTACTAACATTAACCTCAAGCATAGAAGGAATTAACACTCCAAGTGACCCAAAAGTATTACTAGCACACTAATAACTCCAAATAAAATTCCACATGCAAGGCAAAATAATACCGAGCTTAGGTAGAAAAAGGTTACCGGTCAGTAGTGTAGTGTCTGGGTTCGCCTCCTGAGCATGCATGGCGAAAACTCTCCCTTGAGTTGGTTGCTTCCACTGTGGGCACTCCTTCGGCATGTGGTCACTGGCTCCACATTTGAAGCACTTGCCTGATCCATATAAGCATGGCCCTGGATGCTGGCGGTTGCACTTAGGACACGGGAAAATAAAAGGCTTCTGAGGTGCCCCTTGCTACTGAATCGGACCCTTGCCCTTCGGCGGTCCCTGATAAGGTTTCTTCCCTGGTGGACCCTGGTATGGCCTCTTGTGTTGGGGTCGCTGATGCTGATGCTGCTGGGGTTGCGGTGGTGCCTGATAGGGCCTCTTGCCTTTCCTGTCCGCCTAGATGTCCCGCTGGTCCTGTTCTGCCGCCAAAGCCCTGGATACGGTGAATGCATAAGAAGTGGGGCCAGCTACCCTCACATCACGGCGCAAGATCGGCCGCAAGCCATCCATAAAATGCCTCAGCTTTGCCTGGGCATCATTTGAAATGAGGGGTACGAAGTAACACACCCTCTCAAACCTCCTCACAAACTCTGCGACACTGCTGTCCCCCTGCCTCAGTGTCATAAACTCCCTGGTCAGGCGGGAGCATACTTCCTCAGTGAAGTACTTGGCGAAAAACACTTCCTTGAATTCTGTCCATGACAAAGTATGCAAATTCACTGCCCCCGATGCGCTCTCCCACCATAGTCTAGCGTCCCCTGACAGAAGGAACGTGGCGCACCTGACTCTATCTGCATCCGTCAGCTCCATAAAGTCGAATATTACCTCAATAGACTTGATCCATCCTTCTGCTATCATCGGGTCGGTGGTACCCGAGAACTCCTTTGGACTCATCCTCCTAAACCTCTCATACACTGCTTCCGGTTAGGGCCTCGCCCCCACACCCGCTGCTGTATCCTGGTTCCCCGCAAATTGCGCGAAGAACTGCGTCATACCTACAAGCATTTGTGCCTGCATATCTGGAGGTGGAGGTGGAGGATTGGCCCTCTCCTCATTTCGGGCCTCTCTGTCCTCTTCCCTAGCTTCTCGGTCAACTACACATCTAGGAGGAATTCTTTTCCAACAATTACCCAACACGTAAACCCAGTATACATGAACATGATATTAGTGACATAAGATGCACGTAATATAACTTTAAAACATGCACATGCTGAAATCAGATATTAATGCTTACTACATAACATAAATTTGAAACCTTAAAACTTACAGACTTGAGGTGTGACTTTGTAAGCTTCTTGCGAATGGCAGTAGGCATAACCCTTTACAAGAACACCGCTCTGATACCAACTGTAATGAACCGTACTTTTTACTACTTAAAATTTGCGGAAAAATTAAAAATTTTCTTGAATACGAAAAAAATCAATACGGTCGTCACTACATCATCCATTCACCAATAAAAATATTGTTAAAAGAAAAGTTTACTCAAAACATCTCGCATCAAACATAAAATTAGAGTATTTTAAACTTGCATAAAAACATTAAAATAACGTGGACGGTCCTCGGGTCTAGCCTCCCGCACAGTCCAAGCATAAAAAACATTAAAATAACGTGGGCGGTCCTCGGGTCTAGCCTCCCGCACAGTCCAAGCCCGCTCCTTGGTCCCCACCTCCTGTCTCCTCATAGACATTATAAACTATGAATAGCAAGTAATACATAATAAAATCGCATGCAACTTTAAAATAGAACATACATACTTGAAGCTTGGATTTGAAATGAACTTGAACTTGCATACATACATAGACGTGCCATAAATTAAAAACTTTCATAAACATGCTTGCATAATTGATCATACTTAAACATACATGACTTCATTTTGCGTAGAGGCATGTTTCAAAGCAAGTGATCCATACATAAGAAACGCCTGATCAAACAAACCACAGTACTGGGCTGACAGGGACGTATCCACCGCCACATACATGAGATTCTCGTTCATAATTTAACGGGCTGGTTGGTACCCGTTTATGATTTAACGCTTTCCAACCACGATCTAACCCGTTCATAATTTAACGGGGTGGAGAGGTCCTCGGCCACGTTCACCGACTTCCAAACCCATTCATAATTTGGTCACAAGACATTTAGCATACCTCAAAAATAAAATATTTTCTTGCACGTCAACATACCTACTTGGCGTTGAGGGATTCATTGGATTTCATTTGGGGCCGCTGCTGCACACTAACATGAATTTCAACACTTAACTTGCATAACTTAGACGTAGGTACTCGAGCTCAGCACCGAAGTGCATAAATAGCTTATGACATTCTAGATCACTCGGGACTTGACCTCGTTTAATCATACTAACCAGGACATCAAACCCCGAAACAAACTCTAAGATGCCGTGTGAACATTTCTCAACCATAAAAGACATGAACTCACTATTAGAACTTGAAAAGAAGAAAGAACAGATTATTTGGACAGAAGGAGTGGCGCTCGGGCGGTGGAACTATACCGCTCGGGCGCCAGGGTCCACGCTCGGGCGGTAACAAACTTCCGTTCGGGCGCCGAGGTTACGGGGAAAAACATTCGAACAGGAAGGATGGTGCTCGGGCGGCAGAATGTTACCGCTCGGGCGTTGAGTAAACTGGACTCCACGACTTAAAAGCTTATACTCTTCGAATTCGATTACACAAATGGTGAACAACGCCTCGAGACCAATCCTAGGACACTATGGCATTGAATCGACTCCACAAATGTCCCAAACATCTCCAAGGGACGACGCACCCCACGCAACACCATAAACTCATAACTTAAATTTTGATACAACAAAATAGTTTTACGACTCCTCGATCTCTAATGTGCCTAACGACGCAAAACAAAATGTCAAAGACCATCCCCACATCATTATAAATATACCTATACGCAGCAACGATCACTCGTTGATCCCCAACGAAGCCTGCAAAAAAAAAATCTCGAGAACATATCAATACATAATTTTCTGAAAACGCAGTTTGAGCAGTCTCACGAAAAACGTCATAACTCACTCAATTGTCGTCGAAAAATCTCGAATTTTATCTCAAATCGAAGGTATCAAAAAGTTATACATTTTTCACGTTCAAAGTTTTCTCAGATTCGCGACCGAAAATTCGCAGTTTAAGAAGAACAGTAAAAACGTGATTTAGATCTAAAATTTTTCCTTCAAAATAGATCCAAACGATTAACCGCTCAAACTATGAACATCATACATAAATTTTTACGCATAAAAAACGCAACACATAATATGACATGATCGACGCAGCAAAAGAGAGATTATACGTGCCTTTTTATGATAAACTTTACCGAAACGGAGATACCGATTCTGGAACGGAGCGAGGATTGATCCGGGACGAACGTGGTACTAAAATCCTCAAAGAAACACACGAAAAGTTGCTGGAAATCGAAGAGGGAAGGGGGCGGCTGCTCTAGCTTGAGGAACCCTAGGTTTTCTCTCTCAAAAATAATAAAATCTGAATGTGAAGTGAGTGTGTGTGTTTACTCGTGTACATGTGTGTGTAAAAGTGTGTGTGCGATGTGTTTTAGTAATGAGGGAGTAAATTATGCTTAATAAAATAATTAACAACTAATTAAAATACTAATAATCTTTAAACTTTAATAAAATCCCTCAATTAAAATAACGCACACCAAAAATGCTAATTTTAAAAGTTTTAACCTCTTAAATCACTAATCACATAAATAAAGTTTTAAAATGCTAAACTAAATAAATTATTTAAAATGCCCCGTCCTAGCTTATAAAATAAAGAATCGTCCCCGGTCTTATCCTCGATCCCGCCTCGAATAATCGCCTGAAACATGAAACTCGAAAAACATTTTGACGTGCATCACATAAACATAATTAATTTAAAATAATGCATTTAAATAAATCATGCACTACTAAGACTCATTTTAAAATTTAATAAATACTTTAATGATTAATTAAATGAATGAGTTATACGTGTACTGAATTTGGGCACTACAGTAGGCATAACCTTTTACAAGAACATCGCTACAAGAACACCGCTATGATACCAACTGTAACGTACCGTACTTTTAAACTATTTTAAAATTTGCGGAAAAATAAAAATTTTCTTAAATATAAAATAAACATTCAAATTGTGATCATAAATAACTGTCCAACCAAAAGTATTTACAATAAGATAGATCACATATAAAGTTTGCTAAAGAAAAAAAATACTTGTTTAACATCATAAACCAAAACATAAAATCAGAGTAGTTGAAGCATTGCAATAAAAACTAAAAAAAACATGGGCGGTCCTCGGGTTTAGCCTTTCGCTCAGTCCAAGCCAGCTGTGGGGCCCTTAGCTCCTAATCGTTATTACATTGCAATCTGATTAGGGTTAATTAATCACAGTGGAAAACGAGTTTAAAAATTCCTTTACAATGAGCCCAAAATATCTCTTCTGATATTTAAATACTAAAAATAGTATCTAATCTCAAGTCAAAATACACGCCCACACATTATCAAAACCAATCACATCCAAACATCTCATATCCTCGGGACATGCCCCGGTATATAGATACATATGCATATATACTGGGAACAAGACATAAACATAAACTTCATCTCAACAGTGACTCCCTCCAGAAGTACCCTCTCCGGTCTCTTAATATCCTGGAGTACCTGGCCATTGTCCACACACAAAGACAACAACAGCCCCCCTTGGGGGTGAGCAAAGCTCCGTATGGAACAACCAATCATATATACCACATATATCTAAACAATGATATATGGTATGCAATGCATGTATGTCGTGGAGGTATCAGGTCAAATGCCCATCCACTGAGCACCTGTCAGAATCAATCGAATCGCTATCAAATCAAATCAATGCTCGAGCTGGCACACCGGCCGATATGGGAATACACATATGATAGCGTCGACGAAGCGCCATCAATCCCACATCTCATATCCCATCATATGGGGCCACAATTGTCTATGCTTTACGGGTCATATAATACCGGCATAGCGATTCTGTTCACAAACCCCGGAATCCAATCAAATCATATCAGGGTATCCAAGGATCATTGCTCAACGTGCATGTCATGTATCGATGTATGCATAAAATGATGTGTGTTAACAAAACATTTATTTGGTACATCGATACTCAAATCTCAATGTCATGTATGCCACATCAAATCATCAAATAGGCACATAGACACGTATTCCAATCCAATCAAATCAATCCAATCATATATCATATAATACAGATACCTGTCGTATGTTACTCGGTCGCAACATACCTCAATTCTTCGTTTCCAGTTGATGTAGCCTGAAGATATTGATACTACACTTTATCTACATCAATAACATACTCATTCCAATCAATAACATACTCCAAAATCATTACTATGAGTTTCAAATATTATTTGAAACTTCAAAAATTCATATCAAATCATAATCATATCATAATTCAATTCTGACTTCGAATATGAGTTTCTCGTCGGTTATTCTACTACATATCAGAAATTCAACTTCAAATACATGCTATTCCAGCACTTTGATATTTAAAGCGGCTGAATTCAGAATAAAATTACCTCAGTCAGAAGCCCTCGACGCGAAAATCACAAATATATAATTTATTTCGCGTTTAGACAGCGTTTCGAAGTCGATTCGGAAGAAAGAAATTTAATTTTTCTCGTGTCTCTCGAAGTTGAAACAATAAGAAATGAAGAAAACGAACAACAAAAAGTGTTCTTATCTTGCCACCGCTCTCGCGCTCGGGCGGTAAACTTCTCGCGCCCGAGCGCGAGAGGTTCTGCCCCCGAACTTCAAATACACCGCGCTCGGGCGGTCACATATTGCCGCTCGGGCGCGGCATGTTCTGTCCCCGAGAATAGTTTGTGCCGCGCTCGGGCGGTTAAACAATAACCGCTCGGGCGCGGAGTGTTCTGCCCGAACATCACATTTCGGATACCCTGGCGCTCGGGCGGTAATTTTATACCGCTCGGGCGCCACATGTTCTGTACAGAATGTTTGATTTTGTACTTATTGGCGTCCGGCCTTTCAAATCAAATTCATACAACATCAATTCATATACAATATTCATTTTCTCAATTCCATTGTCATGATATACATCAAATACATAAACACATGACAATCTTCTTAATTATCGATAATCATATAAGATTTACGATAATACAATACACGGTCCTTACATTTCTCCCCCTCTTAAAAGATTTCGTCCTCGAAATCTCAAACATCACTATATACATAACATTGGCAAACATACATATATCACCAGTTATAGTACATATCAAAACTAAAATCAGTAAATGGATCATAATACATCGAATACAATGGAACAGATGTCGTAGAATCAAATAAATGCGGATACGAATCTCGCATCTTGCTCTCCAGTTCCCACGTTGATTCTTCAACCGTGTCGTGTCCATTGCACTCGTACCAAAGGAATCGATTTGTTTCTCAATATCTTTTCCTTTCGATCCATAATGCGAACAGGTTGTTCAACATAGGAAAGAGAAGGATCAATTTCAACCTCATCTGGTGCAAGTACATGTAATGGATCTGGTTCATATTTCCTCAACATAGAAACATGAAACACATCGTGAATGGCAGATAGAGCTGGTGGCAATGCCAATCGATACGCAAGATCACCAACTCGATCGAGAATCTCGTACGGACCAACATATCGAGGAGATAACTTCCCTCGCATGCCGAATCGAACAGTGCCTCTAAAGGGAGATATTTTCAAAAACACTCTGTCACCTTTCTGGAATTCCAAGGGTCGTCTTCGTTTATTCGCATAACTCGTTTGACGATCCTGAGCAGCTTTCATCCGCTGCCGAATCAACTGAACCTTATCGTTCATTTCCTGTATCATTTCAGGTCCAGTCAATTGTCTCTCACCAATTTCATCCCAGAATAACGGTGATCTACATCGTCTCCCATATAGAGCTTCAAACGGTGCCATACCGATACTCGTCTGAAAGCTATTATTATAAGAAAATTCAACCAATGGTAAGGCATCTTGCCACCCCATTCTGAAATCCATCACAATCGCACGTAACATATCCTCTAGAGTCTGAATCGTACGCTCAGTTTGGCCATCAGTTTGAGGATGATAAGCAGTACTCATAGCCAAACGCGTACCCATCGCTTCTTGAAAACTACCCCAGAATTTAGAAGCAAACCTGGGATCACGATCAGATACAATTGAGACTGGCACACCATGCAGTCTCACAACATTCTCAATGTATAAACGGGCCATTCTCTTATAGGGATAAGTCCGCTCATACGGAATAAAATGCGCAGATTTTGAAAGCCGATCAATAATAACCCAAATAGCATCACAGCCTTTGGGCGAACGAGGTAAATGAGTCACAAAATCCATAGCAATATGCTCCCAATTCCATTTCGGGATTTTAAGACTATGGAGCAATCCTCCAGGTTTCATTCTCTCGGCTTTCACTTGCTGGCAGACAAGACATTTCGAAATAAACTCAGCAATGTCCTTCTTCATACGTTTCTGATAGGATCGGTTAACTCAAGGTGAAAGTGTTTAGAAGGGGGGGGGGGTTGAATAAACACTTTCTAAATTAAAACTTCTTCGAAAGGTTGGGTTCAGTTTTGTTACAAACTGACTCTAGTATCTCGTCGGTCGATAACAATCAGTTAAACTGAATAAAACAGTTGCGGAAAACTAACTGACTGAAAGATAGAATGGATAACTGAAAGTAAATAACACAGGAAATGTTTCTGGATGTTCGGAGACTTGAATAACTCCTACGTCACCCCTTCTATCACAAAGATAGGATATTCACTAAAAGACTTTGATCAAATACAATAACGTGTACTGACCCACTTCAGTTTGGACTTATCTATTGCCAAAACTGAAACTCTTAGTTAACAACTCTTTTACATATCACAACTGATCTTAGCACAACTTGTACAATTTATCGAAGATTACAAAGTGCTTTTTCTAGCTCAAAACGTAGCCTGAATGCTACTGATAAAACTGCTAAGCTTGAGCTTTGATTTGACGAAGTTGAGAGAATATTTTCGCAGAGTAACAGCAAGTAAAATGAGTAGTTCAGAATCGGTAGTTCTTCAGCTGCTCTCTTCGACTATTTATAGGCTTCTGTCAACGGTAACATTTATTTGAATAACAGCCATTGTTTGCCACGTCGATATTCTCTGACAGATCGTACACTGCAACTTTCTGAAATGCGGCGTTCCACTACTACTGTTGCAGTTAGACTGTACTATATGTCGGTTGTCGCAATCAATTGATGACGTGTTCAGTTAGGAACACACTTTACTGATCGATGGTTGAGGTGCTTAAATAATAGCTGAACGATCAGTTACGTAACCAATTAGTAACTTCACTGCGTAAATCAGTTGCTTGATTCAGTTACTTGGTTCAGTTGGTTAATTTGTCAAACTCCGGAATAAGATTTCCAACAATTTCCCCCTTTATGGTGTTTGACAAAACTTAGTAACATAGGAAATAGTAACTGACTCCATTGTAACTAACATAAACTGAATAGATTCTCATAACTGAATCATACAATAAACAAGAGATTTAGGCTTCTCTCTGTTTCTTCAGTAGTTCTTTCAGTTCATCCCTGATTAGCTCTTTCAGTTCTTCCCCCTTTTTGTCAAACAGGGCTACTTGAACTGATAATCTCTGCACGTGATTTGATAGAACGGAGATGGAGGTAGAAAAATTTTCGATTGAAGTCTGGACGAGCAGCTGTAGCGCATCCATTTTTCTGGACATAAGTGTCTGAAATGCATCAATTTTACTGTTAGAAGATTTCTGAGAAGTAGTAATACAAGCAGCTATTCCTTTGAATTTTTGAACTTCGAGGAACTGCTGCACATAATAACGAATGTCCGCCTGTATTTTAGTCAATTGCTCTTTATTGAATTCATGAGACTGATCTTGTTTCAAGGTGTGGGACAGCTGAGTGTTTTGCATATTCGTCATTGCTGTCACCAAATTGTTCATGTTATTCTGCATATTTTGGATCTCTTTAAGAACTAGATCCATGTCTGAGACTTCTGGAGGATGAGAGAAATCTGATCCTTTTGTAGCTTGATCAAAAATGATCAACGATTTATCAGTCTTGTCCATCTCATGAGAAATATTGACATCAGTTGTAGCAATCTCTGCCTATACTGAATGAGGTGAAGAGAGAATTTGAAGAGTAGGCGATCCAGTGGTCTCTATAACTGGTACCTCTTTAGAATGATCAGTTTCGGTAACTGGTACTTCAGTTGGAGATAACTTCTCAGCAGATACATCTAGCTGAGCTAATGTAGAATCTTTTGAAATAGAGTGATCAACGGAGTGATCAACTGAATCAGTTCTAAGAGCATCCTTCGGAGATTCTTGCATTACTGTCTGGATTATTTCATCGATGGTGGCAAAAGAGAGATCAGCCTCAGAGTATAGTTGTTTTTCAGCAGCTGGTGAAGTCTGAACTGGCAGTTCAGTAGAAAGAAAAACCTGTTCAGTGTTTATAGTTTGCTGCTGTGGTTCCTCAGTCACCATCTCTGTATTGCTTTCATCATCAGCAGACGTGCCTTTGTGAAACACCAATTCCTGATCTAATTCCCAAAATTTGATTTGAGATTGGATTCCGATTAGATCAGTATCCAGCTGAGTGATCACGGCTCTATCGGAATAAGCAGTTGGATCAGTGGGAGTGTAGTTCTTTTTCAGAGATTCCAAAATCTACGCCAACTTCTTGGCCCTTACTTGATCAAAGAAATAATTCCTGCGATGCAGAGCCTGGACAATTGTAGCTGCCTTGACAGTTTTGAGAACGATGTCTTCCAACTTAATAAATTTGTCCAGTTGGGACTTTTTCTTCAGTTGTTTAGCAAAAACTTCTGTCCTGAAGGCTGTCCAGCTATCATATGCCACAAGTTGTGTAGCAGCAAAATCATTGACTTGTTCCCATACAAGATCAATGTGAGTTTGAATGGAGTTGGTGGGTCTGGGTTCTTCAATCAGCTTCTCTTTTCCCTTGTCTGAACTTAATATATGAGGAATATCAAGTCCAGTATTCGTTGTTTCAACTCTTTCAATAATTGAAATACCCTTTGGCCTAGCATGGGCTAATACAGCAGGGGTCTTGACCTTAGTCTGAGGAGCTTTGATCAAGACTGATTTTTCAGTTTGGCCCGGAATAACCACTTTTAAGGGCACTGCTTCAATGGGCTTTTGAGTGCTTGAAGAAGGAGGCTTTTCAGCAAGAACATTGACCTCAAATTTTGCTGGTTTGGACTTACGAGTCCTTGGTTTCTTTGATATTGTAGGTGAAGGAGTTTCCTCGGACTCAGATTCAGTTATTATCAGTTTTCTCTTAACTGATTTCGATTGAGCCAAAGACTTGGCCTTCTTAACTGATTTTGGAGCAGTCTGTTGATCTCCTATCTCCTTCTTTACTTCAATAAAGTTAGCAGGGGAGATATCCAATTTGATTTTGATGGGCTAGGAGTTTTTGGCATTAAAGACCTTGAACTTTGCCGTTGTCTCAGAATCATCACCCACCAAACCTTTGACTTTCATCAAATAACTGATCTGCACAGCAAATCCTTTAGACTTTTTCGGTGAGACAAACATATTCTTCAAAATTGTAAACAGAAAATGTTTCCAGTTAAACTCCCGTTCCGTCATGATGATCGTCATGGCTTGAAATTTCTCAAGGGTCAAAGCAGCGAAAGAACCTTCTTTAGCGAGAAGACCCTTTGCAACAATATCTGCTAACAACTGTACCTCTTGCTTTAGTTCCTTCTTTGGGTCTGAGACTTTGATCTTCTGCCCATCAGTTGAGAGTTTAGTTTGCATCTCCTCTACGTCTGATGCTTTTACCTCTGATAGAAGAGTCATGCCATCAGATGGCAGTAGAAAGGCTTCTCCGAATAAATCCTCGGATATTATCAGTTGTTGGTTGTTGATTGTTGAAACAATTTCTCCAGCATCATTGATTTGCCCAGAAGAATAGAATTCTTGAATCTCCTTTACGTATATTTCCTGAGAATATTGGCCCAAGAATTTCTTCAACCCAGCTGTGTCTAGTTTTTGAAATACTTTCTTTACTTCAGTGTCCCCAAAGGATAGAATGGATCCAAAATTTATCGCCATTGCATTCATTATGTATGCTGGTGTTTGATTCGCCATTTCTGAAGATGCGTAGATTCCTGAAACGAAGAGAGAATAAGTTATGTGATAAACTCTGAGAACTTAGAATAGCTGAAAGCGTAAGGACGATGAACTGAATTTAAGCGGGTAAAGTAATGAAATGTGTGACTGTTTGAATTATCGGACACGTGTCAGTCCATGAAAAATTTAAAAAAAAACGTGTGTATGTGTGTACTAAGCAAGTGGATAATTCAAATGATTTGGAAAGTGTCACGCTGTAACCTCTGATTGGTTGTCAGAGAGCATTTAATGCTGGTAAATCAGTCACGTTGGTACATCTGAATAAAATATGATTAAATGAATAACGTATGTGAGAAGATTAGAAAAATTCTCAACTGAACTGTCAGTTAATAAAAATTGAGCGAGTTCAGTCGAGACTTTGCTAACAACTGACTTCTCAGTTATCATTTTAAATCAGATTATTCCCCCTTAAAACATGCAGAAACTGAAGGTTTAAGCATTAAAACAGAAGATAATCTTATTGCTTAGGAGATTAATCGTCGGCTGACGTCATCAATTCATCTTGCGTCATCCTGTGCTATAAATACAAGTAAATCAGTTAGATTTAAACATATATCATTTAAGCAACAAACACAAATGGCAAGAGCTGGAAGTTCAAGAGTTCCTGACGATGCTACGACTTTCATGGAAGCAGCTGAGGCCAAAATGAGATCTGCTATAGAAGAGCAGATATATGATGAGGTGCAAGGCCTTTGGGAAAGACTGCAGGAGCTTCAAGTTTTGTACTATAGTGGAGAGGTGAATACTCCACGACTGATGGCCAAAATAAGCAAGTACCGGGAACGTTTGCACGTTTCCGAAACTTTTGATTTCTTTGATGACCCGCATATCTATCAGTTGATTGTGTACAAAGAAAGAGGAGCTTTGAGGAAGCTCATCCGCTCACACAGCTATGGCAAGAGTTCTACTCCAGCAATAAGAGGATGGGTGTCCATATGGATGAGCTATATGGAACAAAAATATCTTGATGTAATCAGAGAGAATTTCTTCAGATCCTGTTAATGAATGAATCTTGTTTCTTATTTATCAACTGCTGTCTTGTCAGTTAACTTCTTAACCCTTAATGTTCCCCCTTAATACAAGCATTAATAAGAAAGACAACACTTAGGACCAGATTAAATAAATCCTGAAATTTAGAAGATTGATCGACGTCGAAAAAGTAGAGTCCTTTCGTCTTCCTCATCCTGTTCTATAAATAAGATTGAAGCGGTCAGTAACAAATATCTTTATGAAACAAGGTTAGTAGAAGAAAATGGCAGGTGCTGGTACTTCTAAAACTTTGATGAAGGTAGAAGAGATAATGAAGACAGCTTTGGAGCGCATGAAGATGCAAGTAGAAGACGAAGTTTTCCTGTATATCCTACAATATCAAGAAAATCTCCAGGGGCTCCATTTCCTCTGGGAGAATGAAATGGCTACCACTCCCAAACAACAGAGAAAGCTCGAGAAGTATCGAGCCCGACTGCATGAGTTCAACGTGGAAGACGTTTTCAGACCTGACAATCTTTACGAGTTAATGCTCCGTAAAGAGAAGAAACTCCTGGAGAATGTAGCTGCATCACCCAGCTTTGTTTCCATTCAAGTTGAAGACTTGGGAGCATGGTTAAAGAACTGGAAGGAGTCTGTTGATCAAGAACTGAAGGATGTAATCAAAAAGAATTTTTACAGTTATTAATGAAAAGCTAGTATTTTCAGTTTTGTTATATTTTGCAAAGATCAGTTTTATCAGTCTCAGAAATTGATAAGATGCTAAAACAGAACGAAACAAAACTAATAAGCGACAAAAAAAATGAACAGCTGATGTACGTCCATTGAGCTGATTTAAGATAACTCAATTAAACCAAGTATATTTCTAAAATGAGAAAACTTAGTCTCGGGTAGTGGTTTGGTGAAGATATCAGCTGCTTGTTGTTCAGTTGAGACGTATTCCAGTCTGATTTCCTTCTTGAGAGCATGATCTCTGATGAAGTGATGTCTGACATCTATGTGTTTGGTTCGAGAGTGAAGAACTGGATTGTAGGTTATAGCAATTGTGCTTGTGTTGTCACAAAATATAGGTGATTCTTTAGCAGCAACTCCATAATCTCTCAGTTGTTGCTGAATCCAGAGCAGTTGGGCACAACAGCTTCCAGCAGCAAGATATTCTGCTTCAGTTGTGGAAGTTGCTATGGATGTTTGCTTTTTGCTGAACCAAGAAATTAGTCGGTCTCCTAGAAACTGACATGATCCACTTGTACTTTTTCGATCAAGTTTACATCCTGCATAGTCTGCATCTGAATAACCAACTAAATTGAAAGATGAGTCTTTAGAATACCATAACCCAACATTTTGTGTGCCTTTAAGATATTTCAAAATACGTTTGGCAGCAGCAAAATGTGATTGCTTAGGATTTTCCTGAAATCTAGCACACATACAGACAGCAAACACAATATCAGGACGACTAGCAGTTAGATACAATAATGAACCTATTAAACCTCTGTAAAGCGTCGTCTCAACTGATATTCCCCCTTGATCAGTGTCTAGTTTAACTGATGAGCTCATGGGAGTGCTTGCAGCTGAACACGATTCCATGCCAAATTTCTTTAGCAATTCCTTTGTATATTTTGTTTGACTGATGAAGGTGCCTGAATCCAATTGTTTCACTTGTAATCCAAGAAAGAATGCCAGTTCACCCATCATGCTCATTTCGAATTTTTCCTGCATCAACTTAGCAAATTTCTCACATAATTTGGGGTTAGTTGACCCAAATATGATATCATCAACATAAATTTGAACAAGTAAGATATGATCATTCTTAGAAAATTGAACAACGTCTTATCAACTGATCCAACAGAAAAATCATGATCAGTTAGAAATTTTGAAAGAGTTTCGTACCAAGCTCTTGGAGCTTGTTTAAGACCATATAAGGCTTTGTTCAAATGATAGACATGATCAGGAAGGTGATGATTAACAAAACCTGGAGGTTGTTCAACGAAGACTTCTTCCTGCAACTGTCCATTCAGAAATGCGCTTTTAACATCCATCTGGTACACTTTGAAATTTTTGAATGATGCATAGGCCAGGAATATTCTTATTGCTTCCAGTCTTGCAACTGGTGCATATGTCTCATCATAATCAATTCCTTCTTCCTGCCTGTATCCTTGTGCAACTAGCCTTGCTTTGTTGCGCACAACTGAACCATCCTCGTTCAGTTTGTTCCTGTATACCCATTTTGTACCTATAACAGTTTTGGAAATTGGTTTTGGAACTAAGTTCCAGACATTATTATGGATAAACTGATTTAGCTCTTCTTGCATAGCATTTATCCAGTTAGGATCAGCAAGAGCTTCATCAGTTTTCTTTGGTTCCAGTTGAGATACAAAAGCTGAATGAATGAATAAGTTAAGCATTTGATTTCTCGTTCTTACCGGATCAGATGGATTACCTATCACCAATTCTGGAGGATGTGATTTCTTCCATCTGAGTTCAGCATTTGTTGATTCCAAATTGGTAACTGCTTCAGTAGGTAACTGATTGGTTTCAGTTTTAGTTGGAGCTGTTTCAGTTGGCAACTGAATCTCATTTGTTTGTTCTACTAACTGATTAGCTTCCAATTCAACAGCCTGATCTAATATCTCAGGTTCAGGTGTTTGGAGATTGCTTTGATTAATATGAATATCTTCTTCATCATCATCCTCCAAACTGATATCTGTAAATCTGTCAGCTAGCTCAACTGTATCAGTTGGCTTATCAGTTAGTACAGTTTCATCAAAAACAACATGAATAGATTCTTCAACATTTAAAGTGTTTTTGTTGAAGACTCTGTAAGCTTTACTTACTGATGAATAACCAAGAAATATTCCTTCTGCAGATTTAGCATCAAAAGCTTTTAAATGAGTTTTACCATTGTCGAGTATAAAACATCTGCAGCCGAATATTTTAAAGTAAGAAACCACACTTTTTCTTCCATGCCAGATCTCATACGGTGTTTTCAAATGATTCTTATTAATCATTGATCTGTTTTGAGTGTAACACGCAGTGTTTACTGCTTCTGCTCAAAACCTTTGAGAGATACTAGAATCAGCAAGCATTGTTCTAGCAGCTTCCTTAAGTGTTCGATTTCTCCTTTCAGCTACACCATTTTGCTGAGGAGTTCTTGCTGCTGAGAGCTCATGTTTGATTCCAGTATTCTCTAAATAGTTTGAAAGAATTTGATTGATGAATTCAGTTCCTCGATCGGATCTGATTCTATCAATTCCAACTGATTTTTCATTTAATAATCTTTTGAAAAGCTTGATCAGTTGAGCAGCAGTTTGGTCTGTGGTCTTGAGAAAAATGACCCATGTGAATCTAGAAAAATCATCTACAACCACCAAGGTGTATTTCATTCCCCCTAAGCTCATGACTGGTATTAGACCAAAGAGATCCATATGTAACAGTTCTAAGCATCGGGAAGAAGATTTACGACCCTTGTTCTTAAAAGAAGATTTTATTTGTTTGCCAAATTGACATGCTGAGCAAATTTTGTCTTTTGTAAAATCCATTTTGGGCAGCCCAGTAACAAGATCATGTTTACTCAAATATGCAATAGATTTGAAATTCAGGTGGTTTAATCTCTTATGCCATAACCAGTTTTTGGTAGATTTTGAAGCAATAAAACATACTGGTGCATAAGGTTGATTATTCCAGCTGACTTTGTATGTGTTTCCACATCTTTTGCCAGTTAGAATGATCTCATCAGTTGAGTTTTTGACTGAGCAAATAAGTTTGTCAAATTGAACTGAAAATCCATTATCGCATAACTGACTGATGCTTATCAGATTATACTTAAGATTCTCGACTAACAAAACATCATTAATGGTGAAGTTACCATGGATAAGCTTACCCTTACCCACAGTTTTACCTTTCGAGTTATCTCCAAAACTGATGTTTGGTCCAGTGTATTTGACTAGTTGAGATAATAACCTTGAATCTCCTGTCATGTGGCGTGAGCATCCACTGTCTAGATACCATATAGATCCAGTGCTTGTACCTGTTACCTGCAGTCAAATACAAAATAAGATTGTGGTACCCTTTGTTTATTTGGGTCCAAAGTTGATTAGTCCTTTAGGAATCCAAACTTGGATCAGTCTGACTGACCGTCCAGTTGCTGTATTCCATATGGTCTTTCTCGTTTTGTGTGTGCTTTGTGTGTGATGCATAGGTGAAACAATATGTGATTTTGCCTTTCCCAACTGATTGTTCAGCCTATATCGTTTCTGAACAGGCTTACAGTTATAGTAGTTGGAGTATTCATTTGAAAATCGTTTTGAGATTCTTTTCGATGTTTGACCACGAGAGTCAGTTGAAACTTTTGGACTATATCCAATACCATATCTATTTGCCTTGTTCTTGTTCTCAATGGGCGGTTCAATCAGTTTACTTGGTTCAAGCTGTTCTTGTTCCACGACTGATTTGACAAAGCGAATGAATTTTCCTTTGTCCATATTCAGTTGTGGTTGAGTATCATTGGAAGGTATCTCACTTTGACTACTGAACCCTAGTCCAGTCTTGTCAGCAACTGATTTTTGCGAATTTTGAATATCAGTTAGAGCTGCAGAAGATTTATTCCAAGCCTGAATGAGCTCGTTGTGCTTTGCATTTTCAAGCATCAATTTTTGAATCAACAATTGATTCCTGCTCTTTTCAGCATTGAGCTCAGCAATTTCCCTTTTTAGACTCAACATATCAACTGACTGATCAGTTTTAGTATTGTTGTCCAAGGGATCATCTTGCTTTGCTCTGGCTTTATCAAATGATAAAGCAAGCTTTTGATACTCGCTGACCATGTCATGAAGAGTCGAAATAAGCTCTTCTCTAGTGAAATCAGTTGAGCTAAAGTCGAATACCTGCTGATTGTCTGATTGATCTTCTGTCTCATCAGCCATCAGACACTTGACTTCTTCCTCTTCTTCACTAGAACTGTATGAAGTTTCTGCTTCTGACTCATCACTGTCAGTCTCTGCCCATTTGGCTTTGCTATCCTCAGCTAGGAGTACTTCATGCTTCTTTTTATAGGTTTTCCTTTCATCCTTAGGTCTCCTTTTGTGCTCATATGATTTCTTTTTTCGTTCAGTTGAGACTTGACTGTCCTTCTTTGGTTTTGGGCAGTCAGCAACGAAATGTCCTGGCTTTCCACAGTTATAGCAAGCGTTTGAATCTTCTCTGGAGTTATTTCTTTGGTAGCTTTTCTGAAAATTTCCTTGATTCTTCCTCATGAATCTACCAAACTTTCTGATAAACAATGACATAGCATCATTGCTCAATTGATCTGCAGCTTTCTCAACTGAACCAGTTGGTTCTGTTCTTATAGCAGTTAGAGCAGTAGTTGCTGAAGGTGCTGATGGTTCTGCTTCTCCTCGAGTTTGTAACTCAAACTCATAAGCTTTCAGATCAGCAAACAAATCATGAATTTCAACTTTGTTCAAGTCTTTTGATTCCCTCATGGCCATTGTCTTGACATCCCATTCCCTGGGAAGTCCTCTGATAATCTTGAGAGCCACTTCTTTATTTGTATACACTTTTCCAAGTGCATTCAGTTCATTTATGATTCCACTGGTTCTTTCATCATATTCAAGCATTGATTCTCCAGCTTTCATTTTGATGTTGTCAAACTTCTGTACAGCAACATAAAGTTTGTTTTCCTTTGTTTGCTCATTTCCCTCACATAACTGAATCAGCTTTTCCCATATCTCTTTTCCTGTCTTGCACATCTTGATCTTACTGAACGTTATCTTGTCCAGTGTTTTATACAGTATGTCCTTGGCTACATTGTCAAGGTTTGCTTTTCTTTTATCTTCAGCAGTCCACTCATCTCTGGGTTTTTCGATTCTATGAGGTGCCCCTTCGGTGATGGCAACTGCTGTGTTTGCTTTCAGAATTTTCATTGGCCCGTCAGTTATGACGTACCACATATCATCATCTTGTGCAGCTAAATGAGCCTGCATTCTGATTTTCCAGTCGTCAAAGTCTTCCCTGGAAAACATAGGAATTTTGTTGAAAGAAGACATAATGAATCAGTTGAGAGAATATGTTCTATGACAAGATAAACTTCGCTCTGATACCACTTGATAGGATCGGTTAACTCAAGGTGAAAGTGTTTAGAAGGGGGGGGTTGAATAAACACTTTCTAAATTAAAACTTCTTCGAAAGGTTGGGTTCAGTTTTGTTACAAACTGACTCTAGTATCTCGTCGGTCGATAACAATCAGTTAAACTGAATAAAACAGTTGCGAAAAACTAACTGACTGAAAGATAGAATGGATAACTGAAAGTAAATAACACAGGAAATGTTTCTGGATGTTCGGAGACTTGAATAACTCCTACGTCACCCCTTCTATCACAAAGATAGGATATTCACTAAAAGACTTTGATCAAATACAATAACGTGTACTGACCCACTTCAGTTTGGACTTATCTATTGCCAAAACTGAAACTCTTAGTTAACAACTCTTTTACAGATCACAACTGATCTTAGCACAACTTGTACAATTTATCGAAGATTACAAAGTGCTTTTTCTAGCTCAAAACGTAGCCTGAATGCTACTGATAAAACTGATAAGCTTGAGCTTTGATTTGACGAAGTTGAGAGAATATTTTCGCAGAGTAACAGCAAGTAAAATGAGTAGTTCAGAATCGGTAGTTCTTCAGCTGCTCTCTTCGACTATTTATAGGCTTCTGTCAACGGTAACATTTATTTGAATAACAGCCATTGTTTGCCACGTCGATATTCTCTGACAGATCGTACACTGCAACTTTCTGAAATGCGGCGTTCCACTACTATTGTTGCAGTTAGACTGTACTATATGTCGGTTGTCGCAATCAATTGATGACGTGTTCAGTTAGGAACACACTTTACTGATCGATGGTTGAGGCGCTTAAATAATAGCTGAACGATCAGTTACGTAACCAGTTAGTAACTTCACTGCGTAAATCAGTTGCTTGATTCAGTTACTTGGTTCAGTTGGTTAATTTGTCAAACTCCGGAATAAGATTTCCAACAGTTTCCACCAGAATTGAGGTCTCAGTGTCAAATACATCTTCCGACCTCCAGTGTGAATACTGTATTTGCTGCAATGTGCTTCTCGAAGAAGGGCAGATCTCAAATCAGAGTCGTCAGGAACTACCAGCCGACCATTAAGTCGTAAAGAACCATCAGAAGAAATCTGAAATCCAGACTGATGTCCTGCAGATACAAGTTCTTTCGACTTTTGGATCTGAGCATCGCTTCGTTGAGCCTTTAGTATTTACGATATCAAATTTGGCTCAATTTGCAATGCTGAGACAGTGGCAGAATTCCAATTCGAGTGAAAAGTCCAGCCAGAAGTACATATATCTTCATGTACTTTGGTGACATTGACAGAAGCTAAAGCAGAATCATAGACTTTCCGGCTCAGGGCATCCGCAGTAACATTCACCGATCCAGGGTGATATTGAATCTCACAATCAAAATCCTTCAGGAGATCCATCCACCTGCGTTGCCTCATATTCAAATCGGATTGAGAAAAGAGATATTTCAGACTCTTATGGTCTGAATAAATAACAAACTTTTCTCCGTACAAGTAATGGCGCCAAATATTCAAAGCGAACACAATGGCGGCCAATTCGAGATCATGAACAGGATAACGTGTTTCATGAGATTTCAATTGACGAGACGCATAAGCAACCACCTTGCCATGTTGCATCCGAACACAGCCCAAACCTTTACCAGACGCATCTGTACACACCACAAATCCTCCGCTACCTGAGGGAATAGTAAGCACAGGTGCTGTGGTCAATCTCGTCTTCAATTCAAGAAAACTAGCTTCACATTCATCTGACCAAATGAATCGCTGATTCTTCTGTGTCAGTTGAGTAATAGGTTTAGCTATCTTCGAAAATCCTTCAATAAAACGACGATAATATCCAGCTAAACCCATGAAGCTACGGATCTCAGGAACATTCGTAGGTCTCGGCCAATTCAATACAGCTTCGACCTTCGCAGGATCAACAGATATGCCATGTCTCGAAATGACGTGGCCCAGAAATACCACTTTGTCCATCCAGAATTCGCATTTGGACAATTTGGCATACAAATGACTAGTACGAAGAGTTTGAAGTACCAGTCTCAGATGTTCAGCATGCTCCTTTTTCGATTTCGAATAGACAAGAATGTCATCAATAAACACAATAACGAATCGGTCAAGATAATCTCGAAAGACCCGATTCATTAGATCCATAAAAATAGCAGGAGCATTCGTAAGACCGAAAGGCATAACCAAGAATTCATAATGGCCATACCTCGTACGAAAAGCAGTTTTGGGCACATATTCGTCTCGAACTTGTACTTGATGATACCTAGAACGAAGATCAATCTTCGAGTAAACAGAAGTACCCTGAAGCTGATCAAACAAGTCATCAATACGCGGAAGTGGGTACTTGTTTTTCACAGTAGCCCGATTCAACTGCCTATAGTCGATACACATTTGCATCGTACCATCTTTCTTTCGAACAAATAAAACTGGAGCTCCCCAAGGTGATACACTCGGTCGAATATATCCCTTATCGAGAAGATCCTGTAATTGTTCTTTCAATTCTTTCAATTCCAGGGGTGCCATGCGATAAGGAGCTTTAGAAATAGGCGCAGTCCTCGGCACAAGATCAATACTAAACTCAACTTCTCGATGAGGAAGAAAATCAGGAATCTCATCGGGAAATACATCTGGAAACTCTTTCGCAACAGGAATCTCAGACAAGGAAGACTCCTTCTTCGAAATATCAATAGCGTAGATAAGATAACCCTCATCTCCGCTAGTCAACAATCGAGACATTTCCATGGAAGATACCAATGGAATTTTGGCTTGGGAACCCTTGCCATAAAAATTCCACTTGGGTCCATCAATCGGTCGAAATCGAACCACTCCGTGACAACAATCAACGGTAGCTCGATTTGTCATCAAGATATCCATGCCAACAATACAATCAAAGTCGTGCATTGGGAGGACAATCAAATTCAGAAATACCACATTATCCTCATATATCAATACACAATTATGCACAACTTTCTCAGACAATATAACCTTCCCTGCTGGCGTGGCTATCGACAAAGTATCATAAAACTGGGGTACACTCAATATCGTGAGATGCAACAAATGAATGAGATATGAATGAATGAGATGCTCTTGTATCAAATAAAACACGTGCAGGATAATCGCAAAGCGTGCAAATACCTGCAATCACACCACCAGGAGCTTCTCTCGCCTGATCCTCAGTCATGGCATACACTCTCACTTGAAGAGGAACTTGGGCACTCTGACCACCCGGTCCTCGATATCGTGGGACACTCGACTGCTGAAAAGATGGAACAGGAACAGCAGGTCTCATCATACCAGGGCCACCTCTAAATCCTGGCTGGGGTTGAGCAGAAGTCGTACCCCTGTTCGGACATACTCGAGAGAAATGGCCTTCCTGCCCACATTGATAACAAGTACCAAACATACCTCGACACTGCTCGATAGTATGTTTGCCTCCACAATGGCTACAGTAGGGAGCAATCACAGGACTCCCTCTCTGTGATCCACTAGAACTCGAAGAAGACGAAGAAGCAGAGCCGGTCTTCTTGAACTTCTTACCCCTCGGTCGCAAAGTAGGCTGCTGAGCTGACACCGGTGGTGGAGGAGTATACTGTGGACCTCCCCGCCTAAGTCCAGCCTCGGCTGCCTTAGCTCGTTCAACTGCCTCTGCGTAGCTGGTAGGCAATACAGAAACAACATATGTATATAAAACAGGATGTAAACCATTTACAAACCTGTTATATTTTGCCCTCGCATTTCCAGCTACGTGAGGTGCATGCTTCAATAAGGTAGAAAACTTCGAAGCATACTCTGCAACAGACATCGTTCCCTGCTGCAGATTATTGAATTCATTCTCCTGAGCAGTATAATAAGAAGGAGGGGAATACTGCTCCAAAAACTGGGCGTTGAAGACATCCCATGTGATTTCAGTCCCGACCTCTTTCAATCCAATCTCAGCGGCTTCCCACCAAGATTTAGCTCGGTCCTTCAACTGATAGAGAGCAAGTTTCAGTCTCCGAGCCTTGGAATATTCCACAATATTAAACAAGTGCTCGATATCCTTCAGCCAGGCCTCAGCTCTTTCAGCACTCTCAGTGCCAAAGAACCTCGGTGGTTTCAGATCCTGGAATCGAGCCATCACTACATCCATGGACAATCCTTCAAATTGCCCAACAATCCTCTCAGTACTGCTACTCGCATTTTCATTTGTGTGATCCATCTACAAATCAAAAGATGACATCACAGTTTCATATCAATTCATAATCTCATCATCTCATATCATCAATCTCATCAGATACTTACTCAAATCAAATCACATAAGAGCAAGTAATATAAATAAGTCAAACAAATACGCACAATTCATTTGTGCCTACTCAAGTGTACACAAGACTCAACAGAGCATTCCCAGCTATGCTCTGATACCACTCTGTGTGGGGCCCTTAGCTCCTAATCGTTATTACAATACAATATGATTAGGGTTAATTAATCAAAGCAGAAAACGAGTTTAAAAATTCCTTTACAATGAGCCCAAAATATCTCTTCTGATATTTAAATACTAAAAATAGTATCTAATCTCAAGTCAAAATACACGCCCACACATAATCAAAACCAATCACATCCAAACATCTCATATCCTCGGGACATGCCCCGGTATATAGATACATATGCATATATACTGGGAACAAGACATAAACATAAACTTCATCTCAACAGTGACTCCCTCCAGAAGTACCCTCTCCGGTTTTTTGATATCCTGGAGTACCTGCCATTGTCCACACACAAAGACAACAACAGCCCCCCTTGGGGGTGAGCAAAGCTCCGTATGGAACAACCAATCATATATACCACAGATATCTAAACAATGATATATGGTATGCAATGCATGTATGTCGTGGAGGTATCAGGTCAAATGCCCATCCACTGAGCACCTGTCAGAATCAATCGAATCGCTATCAAATCAAATCAATGCTCGAGCTGGCACACCGGCCGATATGAGAATACACATATGATAGCGTCGACGAAGCGCCATCAATCCCACATCTCATATCCCATCATATGGGGCCACAATTGTCTATGCTTTACGGCATAGCGATTCTGTTCACAAACCCCGGAATCCATTCAAATCATATCAGGGTATCCAAGGATCATAGCTCAACATGCATGTCATGTATCGATGTATGCATAAAATGATGTGTGTTAACAAAACATTTATTTGGTACATCGATACTCAAATCTCAATGTCATGTATGCCACATCAAATCATCAAATAGGCACATAGACACGTATTCCAATCCAATACAATCAATCCAATCATATATCATATAATACAGTACCTGTCGTATGTTACCCGGTCGCAACATACCTCAATTCTTCGTTTCCAGTTGATGTAGCCTGAAGATATTGATACTACACTTTATCTACATCAATAACATACTCATTCCAATCAATAACATACTCCAAAATCATTACTATGAGTTTCAAATATTATTTGAAACTTCAAAAATTCATATCAAATCATAATCATATCATAATTCAATTCCGACTTCGAATATGAGTTTCTCATCGGTTATTCTACTACATATCAGAAATTCAACTTCAAATACATGCTATTCCAGCACTTTGATATTTAAAGCGGCTGAAATCAGAAGAAAATTACCTCAGTCAGAAGCCCTCGACGCGACGATCACAAATATATAATTTGTTTCGTGTTTAGACAGCGTTTCGAAGTCGATTCGGAAGAAAGAAATTTAATTTTTCTCGTGTCTCTCGAAGTTGACAAAATAAGAAATGAAGAAAACGAACAGCAAAAAGTGTTCTTATCTTGCCACCGCTCTCGCGCTCAGGCGGTAAACTTCTCGCGCCCGAGCGCGAGAGGTTCTGCCCCCGAACTTCAAATACACCGCGCTCGGGCGGTCACATATTGCCGCTCGGGCGCGGCATGTTCTGTCCCCGAGAATAGTTTGTGCCGCGCTCGGGCGGTTAAACATTACCGCTCGGGCGCGGAGTGTTCTGCCCGAACATCACATTTTGGATACCCTGGCGCTCGGGCGGTAATTTTCTACCGCGCGGGCGCCACATGTTCTGTACAGAATGTTTGATTTTGTACTTATTGGCGTCCGGCCTTTCAAATCAAATTCATACAACATCAATTCATATACAATATTCATTTTCTCAATTCCATTGTCATGATATACATCAAATACATAATCACATGACAATCTCCTTAATTATCGATAATCATATAAGATTTACGATAATACAATACACGGTCCTTACACCAGCTCACTGGTCCTCACCTCTAGTCTCCTCAAATTCATCCTCACCTGCATCGATCAAGTCTAGTGAGTCTAAAGACTCAACACATGCGAAGGATTCGCTAGGTACTTCCTCAGCATCAAAACGTGGAACACATTGTGTACACCGGCCAGATTCGACGGTAGGGCTACACGATAAGCTAGTGTCCCAACCCTATCAAGAATTTCGAACGGCCCAATAAACCTCGGACTAAGCTTGTCTCTCTTCTCAAATCTCATAACACCTTTCATGGGTGCTATCTTTACAAAAACATGATCACCTACGGCAAACTCTAAATCCATTCTCCTCTTGTAAGCATAACTCTTTTGACGACTCTGGGCGGGTTTCATCCTGTCTCGGATCTTGACCACTACGTCTGCAGTCTGCTGAACAATCTCTGGACCAAGCTCTGATACCAATTGTAACGTACAGTACTTTTAAACTATTTTAAAATTTGCGGAAAAATAAAAATTTTCTTAAATATAAAATAAAATTTCAAATTGTGATCATAAATAAACTGTCCAACCAAAAGTATTTGCAAAAAGATAGATCACATATAAAGTTTGCTAAAGAAAAAAAAATACTTGTTTAAACATCATAAACCAGAACGTAAAATCAAAATAGCTGTTGCATTGCAAAAAAAAAAATTTGATGTTATGTATGCTCAAGTATGTATGATGCAAGTATGTTTAAGAAAATTCTTATGATGATGGCACGTCTACGTTTATGCTACTACGTTCATGTTTCAAGTACGTTTATGCTATTACGTTCAGGTTTCAAGTATGTACGTCTTATTTTAAAGATGCATGTGGTTTTATTACGTATTACTTGTTATTTAAAATTTATGCATGTTGAGTTTTTAGACTCACTAGACTTGATCGATGCAGGTGAGGATGAATTTGAGGAGACGTGAGGTGAAGACTGGTGAGCTGGCTTGGACTGAGCGGGAGGCTAAACCCGAGGACCGCCCATGTTTTTTTTAGTTTTTATTGCAATGCTTCAACTACTCTAATTTTACGTTTTGGTTTATGATGTTTAAACAAGAATTTTTTTTCTTTAGCAAACTTTATATGTGATCTATCTTATTGCAAATACTTTTGATTGGACATTTTATTTATGATCACAATTTGAAAGTTTATTTTATATTTAAGAAAATTTTTATTTTTCCGCAAATTTTAAAATAATTTAAAGGTACGGTACTTTACAAAATCTGTCTGTCCCTTCTTTATTTTTTGAAAATAGAAGTAAAACAGTGAAATGGATTTTGAATAAAATTTCCTCTTCAGTACTATACTCACAAAAGGCTGTGGTTCACCATATGTTTTTGCTTGATTTAGATTCTCCTATGTTAGGTATTAGGTGCCTTTTGGTATTTGTTTTCCATAGAATGCGAAACTGCTTGTTGGGAGGAAGCTTGTCATGGCCGACCTGATTGTCGGCATGCCTTATTTTATTGCAGGGATGATCACAATGTATTCAGCCATAATTTGAATGATTCCTGCCCCATACAGACTGCTAATGTGACCGCTTTTGACTTCGGGATATTTCTTGATGCTCTTCAAATTGGTGTTGTTGCATCTGAAGATTTTCCGCAGAAGTTCTTCTATTGTTTCTGGTGGGGATTGCAGAACTTAAGGTATGTTCCTCCTAGATTCAGTGTACTTACATCTTGCTGGCATATTGGTTTGGCCTTAGGAGAGGGGTTGTAATCTTCAACATTGATTCATGGTATTGTGAAATTTTCTGCGTTTATTTGCGTTTGAATATTGATAGATTGGAACTCTTTTTCTAGAGAACTAAAAACCTACCTGTTTTTCTAAAGTTGGAAATATCTGTGTTATTATACTGTATATTTTCCTTGATTATATCCTTGTATTGTAATGATCATAAGCAATTAGGCTGAACCAACATGAGTCTCGGCCCATACCCATGCATCCTTACTGATCGTGGGTCGTTAGGATGGTCCAGCATGAGCCCATGCTCATGCACCGTCACTCATACAATATCCCACTCTTGAAAAATGGTTTTTTTTCACATTCCCTAACACTTGAACCCAGGACCTCCAAGCTTAAGTACCTAAAATCTTAAAGTGTTGGTACAAGTTGAGCTCCATGTAACCTCATGGCACCCGCGATCACCCCCGCCCTCTTCGGCCAAGGGCCTCACATGCTAGGAGAGGTCGGCTCTGATAACAACTCGAACCAGCCTCGAACCACCACACCTAGCTCACCACTGGACCCCTCCTGGATCAATCTAGCCAAGAACCCTAGCCCCATGCATGCTGTAAGACACACACACTCTCGGGATGTAAGACACACACCCGAGAGTCACCAAATGAACCCCACCCACGACTAAACTTTGAACAACTCGTTGGATCATATTTGTGGTCAATTCCAGCAGCATTCGAGCCATCTTAAGCCTTGATTCAGACCCACCAGGGTCTGGTCCATCGCTAGGAACGGCCCTTGCGCCACCGGCTCGCTCAAATCCTCCGATCTAGCCACTTCTGACTCACGCAACCAAGAAAAACCCCACGACCTTCGCTAGTGTTCGACCTCCAACCGATTCAAGCCCCATGACACCATATCCCACGCCAAGAACAACCCTTAAACCAGTAGCCATGGTAGCCCCTTGCACCAATATCAAGAGATCGTGAGTCATGATCAAAAGTATGCAATTCTTTCATGTCAAACCATGACAAAAAACGTTGATACATGCTAGATCAAAGGTTTCCTCATGCAAATGTATAAGCATCAACATACATAGTGTGAATGTTGAGAAAAAGAATGATACAAGGCTTGCCGTTGGGTTTATCCACTCGAAAACGTTGATAACTTCGCATAGGACGAGCACCAAAGAGACGGGGAAACATTTCTCTTGAAAACATTGAGGGAGAACGACATGGCTACAGAATATTTTTGAGTGGGAGGCCGAGTGCTTTGAGGTAGGATTAAGTAATTATATGATTAAAGAGGTTTAAAAAAGGTTTTTGGCCCATTATGAGATAAAGTAAGCACGACAAGCCAAATAACTCTCCCAAAAAATATTTCGTTTTGATATGTATTTGAAAATATTGACTGAACCCTAAAAAAATCTTTCAAATCGATAAAATTTGCGTACATGTTTAAAATACGGCCTAGCGAGTAAAATACCCAATGAAGGCTCATTTTAGAAATTTCCCCTTAAATACACCATATATTAAATAATTATTTTTAATTATTTAATAAAAAAGTTTTTCCTAATTATCTCTGGTCTTCGTTCCTCGTTCGAGTGCGAAATACATCTTAAAACCCTAATGCATGAAACTTTAAAGTAACCATGAACTAAACACTTATCCATGCAATAATCTTGCGATAATGCATAAAAATCATTAAACACATATTTTAAATAATAGAATTGCATACTTTTTGAAACGTTTGTTATTTGTTTTCATAAGAAGTACTACGAAATTTTTTTTTAAACCTTCGGCCGACCCTTACAAAATATATAAAATATTTTTGCAGCATTTTTAAAATAAAACAACCAACTATTATTTGAAATTCAAAGGAAATAGTCAAATCGTAAAATCGTCAAACATTTACCAAACCTAAAAAGTAATAAACTTGAAATGTATCATCATCTCAAAAACCACTCAAAAAGCATAAATAAAATAGTCTTAAAAATCTTTAACATAAATCATAAATATAAATCGTAACTGCGGAAAAGTAGAAGCACCGGTCTTAGGGTTATGTGCACCGATAGTCCAGCAAAGTCTACCATCAAGACCTCCAGTAATATTAACATCATAATCACCTGCATCCATCACACCTAGTGAGTCTAAAAACTTAACACACCATAATCTTGATAACAAATAATAGGTATAAAACCACAAGCAACAGTGAAAATACTTTTATGTAAAAATAACATTTCATGACAGACATAACATAAACCTCAACACTTTTCCTTTTCCTTATTCATAACATATATCCTTTCATCATGAGCATATACATTTTTCTTTTTTATTGAATTCATATTGTTAATTGTGACTTTCCTCATCCTCAAAAAGTCGATGGATCCATCTACATGTAACCACAGTACTGGGCGGCGGAGAACATCAGCGACAATCTCATCCGTCAACTGAGCCTTGGCCTATCTTCATCGAATGGAAATACGATCGTCAGGCTTCCTTTAGAGACTTCTCCCATAAATGGACTCCCTCTAGGGCCTCTTCCTTACGATATCCTCATTAATATCCTCATATCCTGAACGGCCACAATTACTTCACCTCCTCCAATATTTTACATATTCATCAGTTTATAAAAATCATGCATTTAATACCATTTTTTTTAAAACAAGCATGCCATATCTTTTAACTTTATCGTTTCATCATAAAAATCCAAAACGTTTGAAATAAACATTCAACATCATAAAAATTCATAAACATTTAAAATAATCATATTATTATATAAAATAGCATTCAGAGCACTGCTATGACGTTTACTAATTTTCGGGTGTAAAATTACCGTTTTACCCCTAGACGCAAAATTTCCCTCTTTTGACTTTATCTTAATTTCATTGACTCTAACATGTCCAAGATAATTATTTAAGCTTAAAATAATTTTCCCATAATTTTATTTAGCTTAAATAGTAGACTTTTAAACTAATCTTTAATTATTCGTTTTTAATACGTTTTAATCCCGAATAATTTCAAAGTTAAAAATAAAATTCCTAAATTTATTACTTAGAATTATAATTATTTGGCCCTCGTGAACCATGACTCGACCACCGTGAGCCATGCTTCAATTTATTTTTACAAAGAAAACCCTAGTTTCGAATATGCTTGTTAACCCTCGAGCCAACTTGTGATTCCATCGTGCCAAGCTAGAGCCACCCCGAACCAGCCCCTTCCTAGCCCTTCTATGGACCCTACTGGACCGACATGACCCCATGAACCTGACTCTAGCTCGAAACCGAAGGCAAACAACTAGCTCATGCACTCGGCCGAGAGACCTACTTAGCATGGACTTTACTTTTACTCGCCAAAGACCTATCCAACCCAACCAGCCTTGAACCGGATTCTTGTGCACCTTCCTAGGATGCTAAGGACTCACCCTAGCCCAGCCCTAAGCCCATAGGCTGAGCCATCTACCCTGCCCAAGCCGCGCAGCCCTGCGCATCTCTCCTAGGAGCTCTCGGGTGGGAGTCCTAGCTTGTTAGGACTCCTCCCAGCCCTCTTGACTCGAGCCCTAGCATGGCCAGGGCTCTTCCCTCGACTCAACCAGACTTTGGCCGAGCCCTAGCCCCAAGCCGTGACCAAGACAAGCGCCCAAGTCCAAAAACTGAGCCCTATGATCAACCCTTACCAGCTTTTGGTTCCAGCTTGTGTAATGTGCATGTTCAGCGTGAGTGATGTGTCTTAGGACTCTTTAAAAGATGTAGAAACACCCTTTCCTAATCATGGCAGCCCCTTAGAAACATGTTAAACATAATTTAGGATCAACACACATGATTTAAAAATCTTTCTAGATTCAAAAACGAAAATATAACCAAGTGTCCCTTATTTTTCATGCAAAACATGTTGAAGAAATTACTATGGTGTGATATATGAGTATAAAAAGAGAATATGGCGTGCCTTTGCGTTTTAAATGCACGAATATTCGATGGCAATGCGGAGAACTTTGACGTTAGAGACCCTAGGATGAATTCTCTTAAAAACCGTGGTTGTTTCCTCTTTAAAGTGGCGTGCGTGCGTCTGTCTTTTGATGGGGAGGGTCACGTATGGGTTGTGGGGGAGAGGGCGTGAGTTATGAGGGTTTGGGGGTTGAAATTTGTATTTTAAATAGTTAGTTAGTATACTAACCCAGCTTAGGCCCATCAGTGGAGTTAATTAGGCCCATTAAGCACAATTGTGCATTTTTTAAAATATTAAAAATTATTTTGAGTAGAAAAGTTTGTGAATTTATTAGTCGGGTTGCCAAAACGTTCGTGTTTTTGTTGAAAAACAAACACTGATAAAATTTACGTCACGGCGTAGAAAATAACCTCAAAACCCCTTGTTCTCAAAAATACGAAAAATCATCATTCATATTTCAAATAATTAAAATTAATTATTTAATAAAAACATTTTCTATTTTTTCAGCCATCGGTCTCCGTTCCTCTATCGAAACTCGAATAACCCTTAAAAATACATTTTAATGCATGTAAGTAGAAAACTATTAAAACATTACATAAACGTGTCATATAATCAGTTTAGCAATTAAAATATTTTAATTACTCATTTGTCATATTTCTTATATTTACATGGAGTTTGATTACGTCATCTTAATTTTGGACCTTACAATTCCTCCCCCCTTATATAAAATATCGTCCTTGAAATTAAAACTTACCAAATAGCTCTGGATAGCGACTCCTCAAGTCCCTCTCGATTTCTCAAGTAGCTTCTTCTTCCGAGTGATTCAGACACTTGACCTTCACAATTGAAATGACTTTGTTTAAAAGTCTTCTTTCTTGTCTTGCCAAGATTTGGACAGGTCTTTCTTCATATGCCATATTTGGAGCCAATTGTAGATGTTTATAATTTAGCACATGTGATGGATTCGAGATGTATTTTCGCAGCATCGAAATATGGAACACATTGTGAACTCCAGAAAGTATCGATGACAATGGCACTCTATAAGCTAGTATCCCAATCCTCTCCAAAATCTCAAACGGACCTATAAATCTTGGACTAAGCTTGCCTTTCTTACTAAATCGCATGACACCCTTCATAGGTGCTATTTTCACAAACACATGATCTCCTACTGCAAACTCTAAGTCTCTTCGTCTCTTGTCAGCATAACTCTTTTGTCTGCTTTGTGCAGTCTTTGTTCTTTCATGAATTTTGACTACAAGCTCGGCGGTCTCTTCAATCACATCCGGAAAATCTCTCTTCTTTCACCAACCTCGTCCCAATGAATAGGAGATCTACATTTCCTTCCATAAAGTGCCTCAAAAAGAGCCATCCCAACTGATGATTGATAGCTATTATTGTAGGTGAACTCTACCAGAGATAATTTTGGTTCCCAAATGCCTTGGAAATCAATAACAGAAGCTCGCAGTAGATCTTCTAAAATTTGAATAACTCTTTTGGATTGACCATCGGTTTGAGGATGTAATGATGTGGTCCCCATCGCTGGATGCAGACTCTTCCAAAAAGATTATGTAAATCTCAGGTCTCTGTCAGACACAATCGATACAGGAATATCATGTTGACGAACTATCTCTTGAATATATAACTCTGCATATTGAATCATGGTGAAGGTCGTCTTGATAGGTAGAAAATGTGTTGATTTCGTAAGACGATCAACTATCATCCATATAACTATAAATTCTTTAATAGTTCTTGGCAATCCACAACAAAGTCCATAGTGATATTTTCCCATTTCCACTCGGGAATAGGAAGTGGCTTAAGTTTCCCCGCTAGTCTTTGATGCTCTGCTTTAATTTGTTGACAAGTCAAACATTCGGTCACAAATCCCAGAATATCTCTCTTCATGCCTGGCCACCAATATAACAACTGCAAATATTTGTACATTTTCGTGCTTCCCAGATGAATGGAATATGGTGTGTCATGAGCTTCCTTCATAATGTGATCTCTCAAAGAATCGTCACTAGGAACCCATAGGCAATCTCAAAACGAACTATACCATCCACCTCGGAATATAACTTTCGATCCTTGACTTCATCTCTAGCTCTCCATTTCAGTAATTGTTCTTCAGTAGACTACCCCTCACGGATTCTATCCTTCAAAGTCGATTGTACTGATAAAATGGCAAGATTAGGGGACTCGCCCTTAGCATAAACTTTAAGCTCAAACCACTGTATCTCGGACTGCAACGGTTTTTGAAGAGATAATTGTGTAATAACTACTGCTTTACGACTCAATGCGTCTGCCACTAAATTAGCTTTTCCCGAATGGTAGCTAATGTCACAATCATAGTCCTTTACTAACTCAAACCATCTACACTGTCTAATGTTCAATTCTTTTTAGGTGAAGAAGTACTTCAAACTTTTATGATCGGTGAATATTTTGCACTTCTCCTCATATAAGTAATGTCTCCAAATCTTCAATGCAAAAACTACTGCTGGAAGCGCGAGATCATGAGTATGGTAGTTTTTCTTGTGAATTTTCAATTGTCTCGACGCATAAGCTATAACTCGATCGTTTTGCATCAGAATTGCACCAAAACCAAGTTTAGAAGCGTCGGTGTACAAAACATACTCTCTGCCCTGATGGCATAGACAACACTGGCGCTAAAATCAATGCTTGCCTTAATTTTTCAAAACTGTCTTGACACTCAGATTTCCAAATAAACTTTGCATTCTTCTTAGTCAAGGATGTCAAATGCACTGCAATAGATGAGAATCTCTTGATGAAATTGCGACAAATGCCAGATAGTCCCAAGAAACTGCGAATCTCGGTAACACTCTTTGGTACTGGCCACTCTTTCATTGTCTCAACTTTACTTGGATCATCTTCAACGCCATCACCAGAAATAATGTGGCCTAAGAAAGTCGCTCTATCAAGCCAAAACTCGCACTTACTTAATTTTGCATATAACTTTCTATCTTGCAATACTTGTAGTGATGTCAAATGGCGATTATGCTCCTCTATGCTCTTAGAATAGATCAATATATCATCAATGAAGACTGCAACAAACTGATCCAGATATGGCTGAAATACGCGATTCATGAGATCCATGAAGATCGCTGGCGCATTGGTCAACCCAAATGGCATGACCATAAACTAATAATGCCCATATCTAGTACGAAACATTGTCTTATGCACATCAGACTCTTTCACTTTCAATTGATGGTATCCAGAACGAAGATCAATTTTAGAAAATATCGATGCTCCTTGTAACTTGTCAAATAAATCTTCAATTCTTGGCAGTGGGTACTTATTCTTGATAGTGATCATATTAAGCTCTCGATAATCAATGCAAAGTCGCATACTATCAACTTTCTTCTTCACAAATAATACCGATGCGCCCCAAGGAGAATAATTAGGGCGAATGAAACCCTTGTCTAGTAATTCTTGGATTTGATCTTTTAATTCTTTCATTTCGGCAGATGCTAGACGATAAGGTGCTTTAGATATAGGTATTGTTCCCGACATTAGTTCAATAGAGAATTTCACATCACGATCGGGCGGAATGCTAGAAAGGTCATCGGGAAAGACGCTAGGAAAATCTCTGACAATATCAACATCTTCTAACTTCTGGCTGATAGGAGCATGTGCGGTAGTGACACATTCTAGAAAAGCTTGGCATCCATGTTTAATAAGCTTCCTCGCACATAGACAAGAGATGATGTGCGGCATTTGCTTGTTTCTCACCGCCTCAAAGACAAAAGATTTACCACTAGGCGGTCAAATAGACACTGATCGCTGAAGAAAATCAATCGAAGCTCCATTCACTGATAACCAATCCATACCGAGTATAATATCAATTCAGCATAGGAAGCACAATAAGATCTGTCCGAACCACATCTTTGAATAAACGAAGCTCCAGATTTTTGATAATTTTTTAGGTGAGCATTTGATCACCGGAAGGGATATAAACTTTGAAACCCAAACCCATATCTTCAGGAATAATATTCACGTTTCAGATATAAAGGAATGTGTAGCTCCTAAATCTAGTAGTGCATAGGTCGCTACACCTTGAATGATAATCCTCCTCGTGATGAGAGTAGTGTGTGGCTTCTCCTCCGCTTCTTCTGCATGCATGACATAAGCTCGTCCTACAGTAGATGCTTTTCTCTTCGGGCAATCAGCATCCTTGTGCCCATCCTCCTTGCAATATAAACATTTGAATGTCCCCCATTCCCATTTGCCAAGATGCGGAAGATCGCACTCCTTGCGTGGTTGCCTCTCGGCAGACTTTAGTCCTCCAGGATTTTGTGGCTTTTGTGGTGCTTGTTTCTTGACTTGACCTGGAGGCTTTTGAGGCCCTTGAGGTGTAGGAGGATCCGTATATGGTTTCTTGTTTGGCTAGTCGTTATTTTGGTGTTGTAGCCTCTTGCGCTGCATCTCAAACTCAATGTCCCTCAAAGATTTCTCAAAATGGAACGCATAAGTAGTAGCAGTGGCATAGTCAAAAGGACTCATCATCATAACATTATTTCGTACGGTGGGTCGTAGATCATAAATGAAATGCCTAAGCTTCTCCGCAGCATCCCTCGCAATAAGGGGTACAAAGTGACAACCCCTATCAAATTTCTTCACAAACTCAGCAACAGTCGAGTCTCCCTGACGGAGGCTCGTAAACTCTCTCTTTAGCTGCCCTCTAACATCAGCAATAAAGTACTTCTCGTAGAATATCTCCTTAAATTGAGCCCAAGTAAGAGTAGCAATATCAATACCATGCTCGGATCCTTCCCACCATAAAGAAGAATCATCCCTAAACATGTAAGTGTCACATTTCACACAGTCCACATCCCCCATATTCAGATATCGAAAGTGTACCTCGAGTGCACGAATCCAAGCCTCAGCAGCAAACGGATCAGTGGTGCCAGAAAATTCCTTTGGCCTTAGCCTCCTGAACTGATCATACACGTCATGATGTGGCCTAGGTGCTTGCTGTAACTGTTGTTGCAACTGCTGCTGTTGTAACTGCTGCTCGATGAAATGAGCCATCCCCTCTAAGGCACTAGTAGCAGCATACCCATTAGGAGGTGGGGGTGCATTCTCTTGTCAGTTCACACTGTTCTTAGCTTGATTCTCAATAACATGGGCACGTCTAGGAGGCATTTTATCTGAATGTTTTCCAAACTGTAAAGTGACCAACATGCATTTAAATCTAAGTTTTCTAATCATGTGACATATCCTAAATCTTTTAGCAATTTAAGCATGCAAGCATATATACTCAAAAAGCTAGTAAACATGTAACGTAAACATATTATTCATGTCATCATGCAGGTAATATTATAGTAAATCGTATAAAGCATGTAAACTTATAGATGGTATCTTGACGACTGATCTTTCCGGTGCTGATGGTGGCACAACCCTTTACAGGACCTTTCCTCTGATACCAACTGAAACGTCTTATATTCGTTTTCTTAAGAACTACTAGATTTTTTTTTAAAAAAACCTCTCATGATTTCGGCCGAACCCTTACAAAATATATTAAATATTTTTGCACCTTTTTAAAAATAAAAACAACCAACTAGTATTTGAAATTCAAAGGAAATAGTCAAATCGTGAAATCATCAAACATTTACCAAACCTGAAAAGAAATAAAATTGAAAAGTAACATCCTCTCAAAAATCACTCAAAAAACATAAATAAATAGTCTTAAAAGGCCTTAACGTAAATCGTAAACATAAATCATAAGTGCAAAAAAATAGAAGCGTTGGTCTTCGGGTTATGTGCAACGACATTCCATCTAAGTCAACCATCAAGACCTCCAGTAATATTAACATCATAATCAACTGCATCCATCACACCTAGTGAGTCTAAAGACTCAACAAACCATAATCTTGATAAAAAATAATACATATAAAATCATAAGAAACAATGAAAATACTTTTATGTAAAAATAACATTTTCATGACATGCATAACATAAACCTCAACACTTTTCCTTTTCCTTATTAATAACATATATCCTTCATCATGAGCATATACATTTTTCCTTTTTATTGAATTCATATCGTTAATTATGACTTTCCTCATCCTCAAAACGTCAATGGATCCATCTGCATGTAATCACAGTACTGGAGGCGGGGACATCAGCAACACTCTCACTTGTCAACTGAGCCTTGGCCTATCCTCATCGAATGAAAATACGATCGTCGGGCCTCCTCTAGGTCTTTTCCCATAAATAGGCTCCCTCTCGGGCCTCTTCCTTACGATATCCTCATTAATATCCTCATATCCTGAACGGCCACAATTACTTCACCTACTCGAATATTTTACATTTTCATCACTTTATAAAAATCATGCATTTAATATCCTTTTCTTTTAAAAACAAGCATGCAAAATATCTTTTAACTTTATCGTTTCATCATAAAAATCCATAACGTTTGAATTAAACATTTTAATATAATAAAAATTCCTAAACATTTAAAATAATCATATTAGAATATAAAACAGCATTCAACACACTTCCATGACGTTTACTAATTTTCGGTGTGTAAAATTATCGTTTTACCCCTAGACGTAAAATTTCTTGTTTTTGACTTTTTCTTAATTTCATTGAGTCTAACATGTTTCAAATAATTATTTAAGCTTAAATTAATTTTCTCATAATTTTATTTAGCATAAATATTAGACTTTTAAATTAATCTTTAATTATTAGTTTTTAATGCTATTTAATCCCGAATAATTTCAAACTTAAAAATAAAATTCCTAAATTTATAACTTAGACATATAATTATTTGGCCCTTATGAACCATGACTCGACCCCCGTGAGCCATGTTTCAATTTATTTTTACAAAGAAAACCCTAGGTTCGAACATGCTTGTTAACCCTTGAGTCAACTTGTGATGCCATCGAGCCAAGCTCGAGCCAGCCCCTTCCTAGCCCTTCTATGGACCCTACTGGACTGACATGAACCCATGAACCTGACCCCTAGCTCAAAACTAAAGGCACACAACCAGCTCATGCACTCGGCCGAGAAACCTTGTAACGTCCGAATAACCAGTCCACGTAAACCACATGCATGCAAAAATATTTTAATTTCTTAATTGTTTTATTTAATTGTTTTTAAATGCTAGCATGATGTTTTATATGATTAAATATAGGATTGCATGATTAAATGATTATGTGACATGTTTTCATGAAATTAAGGATTTTTACCCGAATATTCGATAATAGACAGTGAAAAAGAGACTGGGGACGACCAAGACAAGAATATGTAATTTTATTTAAATAGTGGCAAGGATTCCTAGTATGATTTAAAATGATTTAATTTTTCTAAAAATGTTGGAGTTCGAATTATTTTACGAATCGAGTTCGATTTTTCCCGGGAAGCCGGTTTTGGGCAAACAATGAGTTTTAAAAGATCAAAAATATTATTTTATGGAAACTAATTTTATAAAATTTTATATATGAATTAATTAAGAGTTATTGGGCCCAATTTAATTAATTTAAGTAGGCCCAATTACCCTTAAGCAAGTGTGGGGACCCGGGCTCTAACTCAAATCTTTTGGGATTTATTGGATCTTTGCTCGAAAATGTGGGTCAAAATTTTGCTTTTAACATAATTCAAATGTATAATTAAAGCATAACATGTCTTTATATTAATTAAACAACATAACGAACATACACGTCTGTTTAGTACAATCTTACGCTAATGTTCAAATACCAACTACAAACATCAGTAGCACAAGTCTAATAAGCAACCACTAGAAATCTTCAATGCCCGAGATCTCCACGCTATCCTCAATCTCTCATCTAGCTCGAGACCCCGATCCTGCCCCACCTGTTGCCATGCACACATACAGACACGACAACAGCCGGATAACTCCGGTGAGAACAAATGCCAGTATAAAACATGTATGCATGCACTGTAATAAATCATACACCAATGCATAGCATATATCAATGCACATGAATATAAAATCTACAACATGTAAAGGAATACAAGTCTGTATTCAACCTCTGATTCTTGACTCGATTCATTTCTACTCTAGGGATCCCGATGTGAATAAGACAGTATGTCACCTACCCAACCACTCGTGGTGACGGTACGTCTTATTCCTAGACTTCGGTCAACTCTGTATCGAGGGTCTGCACATAGAGAAAATCTACTACTATGCGCCGATACACCGAAACGTCTAGTTTTGGCCGATCTGCCAATATCTCCTATCTCAGGACTTGAGTTTAAATCAATAAACAAGACATTACATAATCAAAGGTAATAACAATCTAGTATGTGATTTAGGGAAACTCGTATCAAATCTGAATCGAGTTGTGCAATCCCGTGACCACATGAATTATAACTTTCTTGTCGAATAGTCGGTGTCGTAGTCGGAGTCTTGCGTTCACAATAGCCAATACAAATCTGAAAGAGCATAATCAATGTGCACTCTATCAATATATATCTCAAGCAATTCAATATACAAGGCTGAAATCGGTTTCAATATAATTCGACGGCGTAACGACGTAATTCTTTGATACCAGTCAATCCAATCTCAACATGTATCAACAATATACAGTCTTCAACTCATAAACGGTATCATAAGCATTGGACAATACTCAGAATCTGTATCACTTCAATCTATACATGTTGTAAACTACCCACCATAGCATATAACATCCGTTTTTTGATCCGATTGCAAATATATCATGTTCGATACGTCAAGAACGCAATATAACCAACATATTACAATTTTCCCAACATCTATAATTCAAACCATACTGAAACTGAAAGAAACTTACATCCCCTTGAAGCTAACGATGAGAGGAGCTCAAAATCGAAATCGGATTAAAGTTTGGATGTATGAATCTTACAAAATCACAATTTAAAAGCATGAGGAATAAAGCTTTCTCTCTCCCTGGAATCCTTCGGTTCTTGCTCCTGAATGAGGAGAAACGAGACACCTCTATTTATATCTTGCATGTTATATAACACATGGCTCATTCTTCAAAGGGCACGCATGACCGCGGGTGCGGTAGCTCAGGAGCGCGGGTTTGCTGTGCCCATGGCATGCCTAACATTTTTCCGGAATTCTCCGACCGCGGGTGCGGTCATTGCAGGACCGCGGGTGCGGTCACACCACCGTGGGTGCGGTCTTGCTCGCACCGCGGGTGCAGTCTTGCTTCGCACAAATCCACCAACTTTCTGTCAATGCACCGCGGGTGCTGTGTCTCCTAGCACCGCGGGTGCGGTGTAGCTTCGGCCATGCTCGCTCAAAATTCCATAATTCATGCAATAGTTTCTACTTTCATCTTATAACATGCATTCTCCTATCTTCCAAGTCTCTCATGAATGAAAACTAATGAATCTCGAGCCTTACATTTCTCCCCCTCTAGGAAATGATTTCGTCCTCGAAATCACACATAATTCTTTTAATGTAAGCATCAAAAGTAATAACATAAAAGTTAGATTAATACTTACATCATTGGAATAACTCGGGATGCCTCTGTCTCATCTCAGACTCTGTTTCCCAAGTTGCTTCCTCGATGCCATGACGACTCCATTGAACCTTCACAAGCGGAATAGTTTTGGTTCTGAGCTGTTTTTCCTTCCGATCAAAAATCTGAATCGGTTGTTCAATATAGCTCAGAGACTGATCCAACTCGGCTTCTTCAGGCTAAATAACATGAGAATCATCCGGCATATATCTGCGCAACATCGAAACATGAAAAACATCATGTATTCCCGACAAAGAAGGAGGAAGAGCAAGTCTGTAAGCTCGATCGCCAATCTTCTCAAGGATCTCATACGGACCGACGTATCTAGGAGACAATTTTCCCCGCTTGCCAAATCTGACAATGCCTCTGAAAGGTGAAATCTTCAAAAATACTCTGTCTCCCTGCTCAAATACCAACGGTCTACGTCCAACATTGGCGTATTTGGCTTGCCTATCCTGTGCTGTCTTCATTCGTTTCTGAATGATCTTCACTTTCTCGGTCATCTCACGAATCATATCAGGCCCCAACTCTGTTACCTCAGAGATATCAACCCAGTACAACGGAGATCTGCACTTCTTTCCGTATAAAGCTTCGAACGGTGCCATCTCAATGCTAGTCTGATAGCTGTTGTTGTATGAAAACTCACACAACGGCAATGAATCTTGCCAACTAGTACCAAAGTCTAGTACTACAGCTCTTAGCATGTCCTCTAAAGTCTGGATAGTCCGCTCTGACTGTCCGTCCGTCTGAGGATGATAAGCAGTGCTCAGGTGTAAAGTCGTACCCAAAGCCTGCTGCAAACTGTGCCAAAAGTGAGAAGTAAATCGTGGATCACGATCTGATACGATCGACTTCGGCACACCGTGCAATCTGACGACCTCTCTGACATATAACTCTGCCATCTGATCATGTCGATAGGTCATTCTGTACGGAATAATGCACGCTGACTTGGTCAGTCTGTCTATCACAACCCAAATCGCGTCACAACCCCGCGAAGATCGAGGTAACTTCGTCACGAAATCCATGAAAATGTGATCCCATTTCCATTCAGGAATAGACAAACTCTGAAGTAAACCTCCAGGCTTCTTTCTTTCTGCCTTCACCTGCTGGCAATTCAAACATTTAGACACAAATTCTGCAATATCTGTCTTCATCTGCTTCCACCAGAATTGCGTCTTCAAATCATTGTACATCTTCCTGCCACCAGGATGAATGCTGAACCGGCTACAGTGTGCCTCTAACATAATCTGTCGTCTCAAATCTGAAATCTCTGGCACTACTAGACGGTTATTCACATACAGAACAGAATCTCTCACCTGATACTCTGATATATGACCAGCTCTGACCATATCCATCGATCTCTGAATACTCGAATTAGTTCTCTGCGCCTCTTTGACCCTCAAAATCAAATCTGGCTCAATCTGAATTGTAGCAAGTCGCAACGATCTATTCTCTGTATCAAATGTCAACCCAGACATGCAACAATCCTCTACTAAATTCGATACACCTACTGTCGACAAGGAAAGAGCACATACCTTTCGACTCAAGGCGTCTGCCGCTGCATTCGACTTCCCTGGATAGTACTTGATCTCGCAATCAAAATCTTTCAGCAGATCAAGCCATCGTCGCTGCCTCATGTTCAACTCTGACTGAGAAAAGAGGTACTTCAGGCTCTTATGATCGGAGTAGATCTCAAATTTCTCGCCATACAGATAATGACGCCAGATCTTCAAGGCAAAGACAATCGCCGCCAATTCAAGATCATGAATCGGATAACGGGTCTCGTGCGGCTTCAGCTGTCTAGAGGCGTACGCTATCACGTGCCCTCGCTGCATAAGAACACATCCTAACCCTCTGTGAGATGCATCACAGTATACAACGAACTCACCTGTACCTCAAGGAATCGTCAAGACAGGCGCACTAGTCAGGCTCTTCTTTAACTCTACAAAACTGGCCTCACAATCTTCGGACCACACAAATGGCATGTTCTTCTGTGTCAACTGGGTGATAGGCTTCGCTATACTGGAGAAATCTCGGATAAAACGACGATAATACCCTGCTAGACCCATGAAACTGCGTATCTCTGGTACAGAAGTTGGTCTCGGCCAACTGATCATAGCCTCAACTTTACTCGGATCTACCGCAATACCATCTCCAGATATAATGTGCCCCAGAAAGACAACCTGTTTCAGCTGGAATTCGCACTTGGACAATTAGGCGTATAACTGCTCTTTTCTCAAAGTCTGTAATACAATCCTCAGATGATCTGCATGTTCAGTCAGACTTTTCGAATACACCAAAATATCATCAATGAACACGATCACAAAATCGTCTAAATATCTCTGAAAGATGCGGTTCATCAAACTCATAAATACCGCTGGTGCATTCGTTAAACCAAAAGGCATAACAATAAACTCGTAATGCCCATACCTGGTCCGGAATGCAGTCTTCGGAATATCAACGTCTCTAACTCTGAGCTGATGATACCCTGACCTCAAATCAATCTTCGAGTAAACCAAAGACCCCTGTAACTGGTCAAACAAATCATCGATGCGAGGCAAAGGATACTTGTTCTTTACTGTTGCCTTGTTCAACTGTCTGTAATCAATACATAACCGCATCAAACCATCTTTCTTCCGAACAAATAGCACCGGAGCACCCCAAGGAGATACACTGGGTCTGATATATCCCTTGGACAGAAGATCTTCCAACTGTGCTTTCAACTCTTTCAGCTCTATCGGTGCCATCCTATACGGAGCTCTCGAAATAGGAACACTACCTGGCACAAGATCTATGCTAAAATCAACCTCTCGAACTGGAGGCAACCCCGGTATCTCATCAGGGAAAACATCTGCAAACTCGCAAACCACTGGCAGATCTGCCAATGCTGGGCTCGACTTCAGTAGGTCTACTGAATATAAGAGAAAGCCCTCTGCTCCTCTCTGAAGCAATCTACTCATAGTAGAATACTAAAGGAATCCAATATCTGGAACCCTTGCCGTAGAATTTCCACTCATCTGTCATCTCGGGTCTGAATCTGACAATCTTATGGAAACAATCTACAGTGGCCCTGTACTTGGTTAACATATCTATGCCAACTATACAGTCAAAATCAGCTAAACCAAGTACTACATAGTCTAAATCAATCTCATGCCCCTCAAACTGAAGCATACAGTGTCTAACGGTAGTTACAGATATCAAACCACTTCCCAACGGCGAAGCTATAGACACTATTGTGGACAAAGACTCAACAGGCAATGAATGTCTCAATGCAAAATGTTCGGATATAAATGTATGTGATGCACCTGTGTCTATCAACACATATGCAGGATAACCGCAAAGAGAACAGTTACCTGCAATGACGTCATCTGGTGCCTCCTGCGCCTGCTCCTCTGTCAGCGCAAATACTCTAGCCTGCTGTCGGGGAGGTTGACTCACTGTCTGACTACCTCCTGGTCTCTGCTAGTTCTGTGTAGATGGTGGCTGGAAAGAGTGTTCAGAGGATGCCTGTCTCTCCATCTGTGGCACTGGTGTTGATGACCCTGTACTCTGGAATCGTTGTGCACCTCTCTGAGGACAAACTCTGACGAAGTGTCCCTGTTGCCTACAGATGTTGCAGCGTCCCATAACTCCTTGACACTGCTCCGTGGCATGTCGCCCTCCGCACGAACTACAATACACGCCACTATAATCGGAACCCTGACCTCTCTGTCGAGATCCACTCGAACTCGATGAACTGCTCTCGGATTTCTTAAACTGCTTGCCCTTAGCCTTCAGAAATTCCTTCTTACCACTACTACTAGATCCACTATCGAAGCGAGGAGGAGGTGGTGGAAACTGGACGGCGGTAGGCTGTGGCTGTCTCTGCCCCTGAGCACTGTAAGAAGCGCCTCGCTGCCTGATCAGGCCAGCCTCTGCTCCCTTCGCTCGATTCAGTGCCTCTGAAAAAGTATTAGGCCGTCCCGGGTTCACCAAAGTAAAGACATCCGGATTCAACCCATTGATGAACTGATCGGCCACTGCCTCGTCGTTCTCTGCCACATGAGGTGCAAATCGTAGTAATGCAGAAAATTTAGCAACATACTCCTCGATGTTCCACTGTCCCTGCCTCAGATTCGCAAATTCAGCTCCTTTATCTTTTCGGTAGGAGACGGGGAAGAAACGCTGATAGAACTCATCCTTGAAAACTTTCCACGTAATGTCAATGCCTCGGTGCTCCAAGGCTCTCTTCGCAGTCAACCACCAGCTCTTTGCAACCTCTTGCAGCTGATGCCCTACCAATTTCACACGTCGCTCATCAGTATAGGCCAAAGACTCAAACAACATCTCGATATCATCAAGCCAGCTCTCGCACTCTATTGCACTCTCTGTTCCTTTCAGCGTAGGAGGATGGAAAGACTGAAATCTCTTCAATAAGGTCTCCATCGGCGTAGCGGTGACATCCATCTGTGCACCTGATGTGCTACCCTGCTCCGGCTGTGGTATACGTCTAGGCGGCATAAATCTGATTATCAAACTGATTAGTACACAATCACTATCATCTGTCTCAGCGCTCCTCTGATCATAACCTCTGATCTAGAATCAGTTCTGATTCAGGCTTGACAAGTATACGCTGTAATTCAATTCAGATAATACAGCAACACATAATATAGAAAGCAAATAATCATGCTAGAATCTCAAAAGCAAGGAAGATGACTCGATCAACCCCGCTCATTCTATTCTATCTCAGTCTACAGAACCTACTGCTCTGATACCACCTGTTGTGGGGACCCGGGCTCTAACTCAAATCTTTTGGGATTTATTGGATCTTTGCTCGAAAATGTGGGTCAAAATTTTGCTTTTAACATAAATTCAAATGTATAATTAAAGCATAACATGTCTTTACATTAATTAAACAACATAACGAACATACACGTCTGTTTAGTACAACCTTACGCTAATGTTCAAATACCAACTACAAACATCAGTAGCACAAGTCTAATAAGCAACCACTAGAAATCTTCAATGCCCGAGATCTCCACGCTATCCTCAATCTCTCATCTAGCTCGAGACCCCGATCCTGCCCCACCTGTTGCCATGCACACTTACAGACACGACAACAGCCGGATAACTCCGGTGGAAACAAATCCCAGTATAAAACATGTATGCATGCACTGTAATAAATCATACACCAATGCATAGCATATATCAATGCACATGAATATAAAATCTACAACATGTAAAGGAATACAAGTCTGTATTCAACCTCTGATTCTTGACTCGATTCATTTCTAATCTAGGGATCCCGATGTGAATAATGTTGGGGAAATACACCGAAGCGATGCCGACCGAGATGATAATATAGTACCCAAACTTGCGGAATAAAATAACCAACAAGAACACAAAGATTTACGTGGTTCACCCAATATAGGCTACGTCCACGGAGCACTGCAACTATTATAACCGGAAGAAATTTTACAACAAGTGTATACAACAATACACTCAATATCTCACACTCCCAAACCCTGAGTATAACCGAGAAAATATTTTCTTTAACTCACACAAGAGAATACCCGCACTCAAGAAAAATACACTCTTTTTTTCTATGCACTCTCTATTTATCAAAGCTAAAAAGCTTTTGATTTTGGGATACTAAAAGCAAACAAGGAAGACTCAATTTATAACTGAATTCCTAAGCCAAAAATGAAAATCTCCCGATGTGGGATATGTGAGAAAACAGTTTTAAATTTCGCGTGGGTCCCACCTCCATTTAAAATCCCACCTAACAATTCTCCCACTTAAAGACTTGATTTCAATCATGTCTTCACACCATCAGTGCAGCAGCTCATACATCCTATTTATACTTGCAGTCCGACTGAAGTTGAACACAACTTCAGTTTGTCAATGGTTACCGTCTTTGTGAGCATATCAGCTGGATTTTTACTTCCAGGAATCTTCTCAAGCATCAAGACTCCATCTTCCAGCACTGATCTGATGAAATGGTACCTTACCTGTATATGTTTTGTCCTAGCATGATAAACAGGATTTTTTGCTAAGTGAATAGCACTCTGACTGTCACAGTGTAATGTGCTATCTTCAAGCTTCTGACCCAATTCCTCCAGAAATGATCTCAACCATATCATTTCCTTGCTAGCTTCTGTAACTGCAACATACTCAGCCTCAGTAGTCGAAAGCGCAACAATCTTTTGCAGCTTAGACACCCAGCTTACAACTGTACCACCTAATGTGAACACATATCCAGTAGTACTTTTCCTGCCATCCAGGTCACCACCCATATCGGCATCGACAAAACCCTGTAAGCCCAATTTTGACCTCCTGAAGCATAAAGAACAACTAGCAGTACCTTTCAAATACCTGAGAATCCACTTAACTGCTTCCCAGTGTTGCTTTCCTGGATTACTCATAAACCTGCTCACGACTCCCACTGCATGTGCTATGTCTGGTCTTGTACACACCATTGCATACATGAGGCTTCCGACAGCAGAAGCATAAGGAACCTTATTAATATAAGCCTTCTCCTGCTCCGTCGATGGTGATTGTGCTTTGGTTAGTTTGAAATGGCTAGCCAAAGGAGTACTCACAGATTTAGCTTCATCCATATTAAATCTGCTAACCACCTTTTTTACGTACTCTTCTTGAGATAACTTCAAGAATCCATTCACCCGGTCTCTAAAGATCCTCATTCCAAGGATTTGCTTTGCAGCACCCAAATCCTTCATGGCAAATTCCTTTGATAAATCTTTCTTGAGTTTATCAATTTCTTCCGGACAAGCTCCAGCTATCAGCATATCATCTACATATAGCAGTAGTATGATATAAGAACCGTCAAACTTTTTTACATAACAGCAGTGATCAGCTTGACACCTTAGGAAACCATTTTCACTCATGAATCCATCAAACTTCTTGTACCACTGTCTTGGAGCTTGTTTGAGACCGTACAAGCTCTTCTGAATTTTGCACACCATTTTCTCTTTTCCCCGTACTTCAAAGCCCTGTGGCTGCTTCATATAAATTTCTTCATCTAGGTCACCATGAAGAAACACAGTCTTTACATCCAACTGCTCCAAATGTAAATCTTCCTTCGCCACTAGTCCAAGTACTGTCCTGATAGTGGTTAATTTAACCACCGGAGAGAAAATTTCGGTGTAATCAATTCCTTCCCGTTGTTGGAAGCCTTTTACAACAAGTCTTGCCTTGTACCGCTTGCTACCATCATGCTCTTCTTTTAACCGGTACACCCACTTGTTATGTAACGCCTTTTTGCCTTGTGGAAGTTCTGTCAACTCCCACGTCTGATTGGATGACAGTGAATCGATCTCATCTTCCATGGCCAACTCCCACTTGACTGAATCATCATTTTTCATTGCCTCTTCATAAGTCTCCGGTTCACCTTTGTCTGTCAGGAAAATATAGTGAAGTGCAGGGGAGTATCTGTCAGGTGGTCTAATGGTTCTCAAAGATCTCCTGAGTTCAATCACCGGAGTTTGTGGGTCATCATCTTGTGCAGTTTCTTCTTCATCTTCCTAGTCACTGGTTTTCGATTCATTCACAGGAATATGTGTCAATGGCACTTCATCAGTCTTCTTGACTTCAGGACATTCATCTCCAGCTCCAATGTCTGATTTGTCCTTGTACAAAAGTTTCTCATTAAAGATTACATCCCTGCTTCGAATGATCTTCCGATTTTGGTCATCCTAGAAACGATAACCAAACTCATTATCTCCATAACCAATAAAAGAAGCACTTCTTTGATTTCAGATCAAGTTTTGTTCTGCTTGCTGAATCAATATGAACATAGGATAGACATCCAAACACTTTCAAGAAAGAAAGATTTACTTCTTTGCCGCTCCATACCTCTTCGGGTATTCTGCAGTCAAGCGGTATCGAAGGTCCTCTGTTGATCAGATATGCTGCAGTGTTAACAGCATCAGCCCAGAATGATTTTGGCAATCCAGAATGCAATCTCATGCTCCTTGCGCGTTCATTCAAGGTCCTGTTCATCCTTTCAGCTACACCATTTTGTTGAGGTGTACCAGGAATGGTTTTCTCCATCTTGATCCCGTTCTGTGCACAATATTTCTTGAACTCATCATCTTCATATTCTCCACCATTATCAGACCGTAAGCACTTCACCTTCAAGTTGGTCTCATTTTCCACCATGGCTTTCCACCTTTTAAAGGTCTCGTAAACATCAGATTTATTTTTCAGAAAATAAACCCAAACTTTTCTACTAGAGTCGTCAATGAATGTGACATAGTATCTCGAGCCTCCAAGGGATGTCACAGGAGATGGTCCCCATACATCAGTATGAACCAGCTCCAACTTTGCTGCTTTCGGTTCTCTACCACCTTTTGAAAAGCTTACCTTCTTCTGCTTTCCAAAGATACAGCTTTCACATAGTTGGTGTTCAACAGTCTTTAATTCTGGTAGCTTTCCTTTTGACACCAATATCTTCATTCCCTTCTCACTCATATGTCCAAGTCTATAATGCCATAGACTTGAATTGGCTCCAGCATCCACAGCTGCTAGTGTGTCTCTGCAACTGGAAGTCATATACAGTGTTCCAGTTTTCTTTCCTCGAGCAACAATCATGGCTCCTTTGTTTACTTTCCAGGAACCATCACCGAAGGTCACATTGTGGCCTTCATCATCGAGCTGTCCCACCGAGATCAGATTGCGTGTCAATTTTGGTACATGCCTGACTTTGTTGATTTTCCAGACAGATCCATTTGACATCTTCATCAATACATCACCCATACCAACAATTTCCAAGGGTTTTCCATCAGCCAGGAAAACTTTTCCGTAATCGCCAGCGATGTAATTGTCGAACACATCGCGATCACCAGTGGTATGAAACGAAGCTCCCGAATCCATAACCCAAGAATCAACAGGGCTTTCCATGGATAATAGCAGAGCATCATGTACTTCCTCAGTTACTGCATTGGCATTATTCTTCGTTGATCTGCAGTTCTTTTTCAGGTGACCAGTCTCACCACAGCTCCAGCACTTCAAATTCTTTTCAAAGTTACTTTTGTCTTTACCATTTCTTGACTTGGACCTTCCGCGCCATCGGTTGGAACTCCTTTCACCACTCCTGCCTCTTCCTCTGTTATCAAGATTTAGAGCAGATCTCGATGATGTTGCTTCACCCGAGTCTTTCCTGCGAACTTCTTCAGCAAGGATTTGATCTCTAACATCATTGAGTTGTAGTTTCCCTTTTCCAACAGAGTTGCTAACCGCTGCCCGCATCGGTTCCCAACTGTATGGTAAAGACGCCAGAAGAATAAGTTCCCGAATCTCATCATCAAATTTGATGTCCACCGATGTCAGCTGAGAGACAATCGTGTTGAATTCATTTATGTGTTTTGCCACCGAAGCACCTTCTCCCATCTTCAAGTTGAATAACTTCTTCATGAGATGTACTTTATGGTTTGCTGATGGCTTCTCGTACATGTCTGATAAAATAGACATCATCTCCTCCGTTGTTTTTGCCTCCGCCACGTTATGTGCCACGTTATTTGTTAGGGTCAATCGTATGACACCTAAAACCTGTCGGTCAAGAAGCTCCCAATCATCATCCTCCATCTTTTCCGGTTTCTTTCCTGATAGAGGTTGATGCAGCTTCTTACTGTACAAATAATCGCTTATCTGTAACCGCCAGAACGAAAAATCTGTTCCGTCGAACTTGTTGATTCCCGGTCCCGATCCATCATCTCCGGCCATCACTTCTCTAGCCTTAGCAAAAAATCTAAAAAAAATCTTTTCTGATGTGGAAGATCAGACAAAGCTGCAACCACAGAGCATACTCAGAATTTTAAAGAATTTTTCACAACAAGGCTCTGATACCAGTTGTTGGGGAAATACACCGAAGCGATGCCGACCGAGATGATAATATAGTACCCAAACTTGCGGAATAAAATAACCAACAAGAACACAAAGATTTACGTGGTTCACCCAATATAGGCTACGTCCACGGAGCACTGCAACTATTATAACCGGAAGAAATTTTACAACAAGTGTATACAACAATACACTCAATATCTCACACTCCCAAACCCTGAGTATAACCGAGAAAATATTTTTTCTAACTCACACAAGAGAATACCCGCACTCAAGAAAAATACACTCTTTTTTTCTATGCACTCTCTATTTATCAAAGCTAAAAAGCTTTTGATTTTGGGATACTAAAAGCAAACAAGGAAGAATCAATTTATAACTGAATTCCTAAGCCAAAAATGAAAATCTCCCGATGTGGGATATGTGAGAAAACAATTTTAAATTTCGCGTGGGTCCCACCTCCATTTAAAATCCCACCTAACAAATAAGACGGTCTGTCACCTACCCAACCACTCGTGGTTACGGTACGTCTTATTCCTAGACTTCGGTCAACTCTGTATCGAGGGTCTGCACATAGAGAAAATCTACTACTATGCGTCGATACATCGAAACGTCTAGTTTTGGCCGATCTGCCAATATCTCCTATCTCAGGACTTGAGTATAAATCAATAAACAAGACATTACATAATCAAAGGTAATAACAATCTAGTATGTGATTTAGGGAAACTCGTATCAAATCTGAATCGAGTTGTGCAATCCCGTGACCACATGAATTATACATTTCTTGTCGAATAGTCGGTGTCGTAGTCGGAGTCTTGCGTTCACAATAGCCAATAAAAATCTGAAAGAGCATAATCAATGTGCACTCTATCAATATACATCTCAAGCAATTCAATATACAAGGCTGAAATCGGTTTCAATATAATTCGACGGCATAACGGCGTAATTCTTTGATACCAGTCAATCCAATCTCAACATGTATCAACAATATACAGTCTTCAACTCATAAACGGTATCATAAGCATTGGACAATACTCAGAATCTGTATCACTTCAATCTATACATGTTGTAAACTACCCACCATAGCATATAACATCCGTTTTTTGATCCGATTGCAAATATATCATGTTCGATACGTCAAGAACACAATATAACCAACATATTACAAGTTTCCCAACATCTATAATTCAAACCATACTGAAACTGAAAGAAACTTACATCCCCTTGAAGGTAACGATGAGAGGAGCTCAAAATCGAAATCGGATTAAAGTTTGGATGTATGAATCTTACAAAATCACAATTTAAAAGCATGAGCAATAAAGCTTTCTCTCTCCCTAGAATCCTTCGGTCCTTGCTCCTAAATGAGGAGAAACGAGACACCTCTATTTATATCTTGCATGTTATATAACACATGGCTCATTCTTCAAAGGGCACGCATGACCGCGGGTGCGGTAGCTCAGGTGCGCGGGTGCGCTGTGCCCACGGCATGCCTAACATTTTTCCGGAATTCTCCGACCGCGGGTGCGGTCATTGCAGGACCGCGGGTGCGGTCACACCACCGCGGGGTGCGGTCTTGCTTCGCACAAATCCACCAACTTTCTGTAAATGCACCGCGGGTGCTGTGTCTCCTAGCACCGCGGGTGCGGTGTAGCTTCGGCCATGCTCGCTCAAAACTCCATAATTCATGCAATAGTTTCTACTTTCATCTTATAACATGCATTCTCCTATCTTCCAAGTCTCTCATGAATGAAAACTAATGAATCTCGAGCCTTACAGCAAGCAAGCCCAAAACCAAAGCCCATTAATAGGTAATTAAGTTTATAAATAACTAAACCTAGTCTTCAAACCCTCATATTTCAGCCTCCATCAGCCGAGAACACCTTGCACACACTCACATAATTTTCGAAAATATAAGGAGAAGGAAAGCTTGTGTTCTTCGTCGCCCGTTCGTCCTTCCTCGCCAACGATCGTATATTCGAGCGTTATAAACGCAAAGGCACGTTTCTTAAACTCTTTTAACATCATACAAATCATAAGATGCTTGATTTAATTGTTTATACATGGAAAATATGATGGTAGAATAATTTTTACGGTAGAACGTTTATTTTCAAAAATACGACGATTTTACGTTTATTTTAAAAAGTTTTGAATCCAACGGACATGCTGCCAATACATGATAAAATATGAATATATGAGGGACGAAACATGATAAATTAATCAAGAGAACAAGCTGGAACCGTAAGATTTATTTTGAAAAGAAGGGACCGAGAATTGCATGGCTTGTGGTGTCTTCAAGTTTTAGATATTGTGCATGGGGGGGCTGGCCTCGGCCAGGGCTGGTTGGGCCTTGGCTAGGGTCGTAGGTTAGGTCCTAGGAAGAGTCCTAGGAGGGCTAGGGCTCGAGCCAGGGGCTGGGGAAGAGTCCACGTGAAGTGGGACTCTCCCCCAAGCCACGCGCAGGTTTCAGGAGGGGGCCGAGAGTTCTAGGGGCTATGGCTCGGGTTGGGGCTAGGCTAAGTGGTTCATCAGGGCCCTATGGTGATGGGCAGGGGTCGGTCCAGGGTTTGGGGTTGCTGGGCGAGCTGTGACTCGAGCTAACGCAGATCACGTGAGGGAAGAACTAAGTGATCGCGCGCGGCTACTTCTGGTGCAGGGCTTCGTAGGCGCGGTCAGGGGCTGGGCTAGGCTTGGGTATGGTATGGGCGTGGTCCAGGGATGGTGAGATCGTGTGGGCTCGGTGGTGGCTCGGTTGGGAGAGTCCTAGACTAGTTAGGAGTCCTATTGCACCAAGGAACTCACACGCAACATGGTTTGGGCGAGCAAGGGCTAGGTTCAGGGGCTTGGGCTTGGTCAGGAGGGTGCCTAGATGAGTTGGCTAGGGTTTGGCTCGAGGTGGCTCGGGCGTGGCTCAAGTAAATCGGGAGATGGCTCGGGTTGATCGGTTAAGGGTCAATTTCGAAAATTAAACAACTAAAATTGAATCCATGGGTCCACGGGTGTGATTCATGACTTGGAAGGGTATAATAAATACTAAAAATGTTAAGTTTAAAATTTGGGATTAAAGTAACGAGTTTTGGAATTTTCCGTGATTTAATCGTCCACACGAAACACTAATTAACGCATTAATTGAAACACCTAGTTTTAGGAATTATAAAATTATGAAAAATTAGGTTTAAGCTTAAATAATTATTAAAAGTCTAATTTTTTAATTTGGGAATTTTATATGAAGGTTTGGTTTAATTCGGGATTAAAACGCGTTAATATGTCTTATTTAAATATTAATTTAAAAGTCATCGATTTAAGCCAAATAAAAATATGAGAAAATTCATGTAAGCCTAAATAATTAGTTAGAATAATCCCATGTCATTAAAAGTGAGAAAAAGATAAATTCGAGAATTTTAAGTCCAAGGGCAAAACGATCTTTTTACACTTAGGAAAATACTAAAATGCTTGGCAGCGTCCCGAAGGATCATAATGCTTGTAAAATGATATTTTATGATTTATTATGATGATTTTGATGATAATATGTATTTTAATGATTTATGGTCAAGCTGTGTAATTTATACTGTCTAAAATGTTATTTTTGGAAAGCTGTCTTATTTTATGATTTTTAAAGAAAAAGAAAAATATTTTGAAGGATGTGAATTGACTGTGACAAAAGATATTATTTATGATATATGATTTTGTGGGGATAACGTGAGGGGAAAAGGCCCCAGAGGGAACCCATCTACGGGAAAAGGCCCCCGAGGGAACCCATTTATGGGAAAAAGCCCCAGAGGGAACCTGTTTATGGGAAAAGGCCCCCGTGGAGCCTAGTGCACACCCCCATGGTCCATGTGGAGCTAAGACTGCAGTCGACCAAAGGATAAAATCTAGTCACTTTCAAAGATCAAACTTCACTCAAAATGATATATGATTGAAAGCTTTACGATTTTAATGATTTTATGATATAAGATATTTGATAATGATTAAAGCTATTTTTAAATGATTTTTTTTAAAAGATTTATTTATGCTTGAAGTTATTTTAAAATTATTTTACTATTTATGATTATTTATGCCCAAATAATTTTTAATGGTTTATTTATGTTCAAAAGATTATTTTAAATAAAAATATGATTTTTAAATGTATGTGGATGTATATGTATTATTTGTTATCTATATTTAGAACGTGTTGAGTCTTTAGACTCACTAGGTTTGTATGATGCAGGATTTGACGATTTTGGAGGCGGTGACGATTGAGTCAATCGAGTGCAGCAGTACACACTCGAGGGCCTTAATGTTTCCGCACTAGCTAGATAGATTTCTGATTTAAAAATTTTGCTAATGATTTTTATTAGAGATATTTTTATGCTTTATTTTTATTGTTTGCCGATCTTTTCAAAGGTCGATTTAGGAATTTTTGGTTAGTCGATTATTCAGGATTTTATTTGATGCACTTGAGATTTAAATTGTTAAATTATTTTATTTAGTTTAGTATTTAGAATTTATGATTTATGATTAAAAAAAAATATCGAGGTCGTTTCAGTGGGTATCAGAGCCGAGGTTTTCCCAAAGGGTTGTGTACTATCACTTCGAGAAGCTCAAGAAGTCAAACCTCAAATATGTGAGTCTTTACTGCATTATATTTTATATGCTTAAAATTCTTTAAATGCTTATATGATGCATGATATAAATGTTAGTTTCATGCTGCATGAAAAATTTTAAAATGCATGTTGGTTACGTGGTTTGGACGACGTACATAGAGATGCCTCCTAGAAGGAATGTGCTTAGGACTGATGAGGTTAGACAGGAGGAGAATATTCCACAGCCTCCACCTGTTCAGGATGCTAGTGCCCGTGTACTAGCCGGTATGGCCCGTTTCTTTGAGCACCACGTAGGGAATGGAGCAATGGGTAGGCCAGAGCAAGTATATGAGTGTTTCAGGAGGATGCACCCCGATGAGTTCCATGGCACTACTGATCCATTCGTGGCTGAGGGATGGATTAGATCATTAGAGGTAATCTTTCGTTATATGGACATGGCGGACACCGATCGCGTTCAATGTACTATCTACCTGTTGAAAGGCGACGCTTCCTTATGGTGGGAGGGAGCGAGCGAGGAGTGAATATGGCGACTTTGACTTGGGAAGGATTCAAGAGAGTGTTCTATGACAAGTACTTCACATCCGATGTTCGTTCTAGGCTAAAGAGAGCGTTTATGAGTCTCCGTCAGGGGGATTGGACTGTTGCCGAGTTTGTGTAGAAGTTTGATAGGGGCTGTCACTTTGTGCCCTTGATTGCCAATGATGCTGCTGAAAAATTACGACATTTTCTAGATGGTTTGAGGCCGACTATCCGACGCGATGTGATGCTTGTCGATCCTACTGATTATACTACTGCTGTGGCCAGAGCTTTTAGAGCCGAGCAGTAATTGAAGGATATCGATTGGGAGATGCAGCGAAAGAGGAACCGTGCTCAGAAAGCTAATCAGAGTAATAAGAAGCCTTATATGGGACCTTTTAAGCAACCAGAACCACCAAAACCACAAGGGCAACCACCTAAAGGAAATGTTCCGAAGACTGATAACAAACCACCGTGCAAGGTGTGCAATCGTCCACACAGTGGCAAGTGCATGTGGGGCACCTACAAGTGCTTCAATTGCGGACAGTGGGACAAGATGTGAAAGGGATCGATTTTAGGTGACCGAAAACGCAACGGAAGCAACAAAAATTTTCGAGAAACACATGAAAAATTCGGCTACCTAGTACTAGGTGTAGCATATACAAAATCTCAACTTTTTCATACATAGAGTGTTGAGAAATAGTTACCAATCAACCTCTTGAGGTTGATGATGGCTCCAACTAAGATGTAAACACCTTAGCTCTTCAATGGCAAGACAATTTTCAAGCTTCCCTTTGAGCCCACCTTGCTCAAATATTAAGCCCACCAATAACAAGCTAGAACCACTCTAATTTTGCACTAGAAAAATTAGAGCATTTTTCTTTGAGAAGTGTTTTCTTTCCTCAACTATTGAAGAAGAAAAATTGGAGAATTTTGGGAGAGTATTGCCCTAGGAATTTCGGCCATTGCATGTATCAGACAAGGGAGGAAGACTTTTCTTGGTTGTGGGAAAAGTTGAGTTAAAAAGTTGTGCCAAGCCTTGGTTATACAAAAAGTTGTCTCCCAACCTTTCACCTCCCATGCATGCAATGTTATTTGATTTTTATCAATTAAAAATCCATGGACTTATTTTACTTATCTCAAACATATTTGAGACTAATTAAACATTACTTGAAGTTACTCAAGTCACTAGTTGAATAATTATTTTAATATTGGGCTCTACAAGACCCAATATGATTTAATTAATTCAACACTTGAATTAATTTAATTATTTGAACTCTACTAGGCCCACTAGTGTTTAATTAATTCAACACTTGAATTAATTTAATTTAGTCCATAATAATGTTTATGAAAATCACAATTTTCAAATACATTATTTATTTGGCCAACTTTTAATCTAGGAACACTTCCACAAATTAAAAGTCACATTTCTCTCATAGAAGTCATACTTCTATTTTATTTATGCTTATAAACTCATTTACAAGCCGTTCAACACATTGAACAATTTTACTTCTCAACGGGATCTAGAAAGCTAATACTTGTGTGGCCCTCAATGGTTCATTGATACAACTAGCCGTGGGTTCACATCTCCATGTGATTTGGACAAAACATGTCATTATATGAGCATACCCCAATTGCTCCATTCTTAATTATCAACTCCTTGATAGCAAGAACGTCAGAACTCAAGTCTGATAGTACCCAACCAATCATGTTAAACGCCTAGCAGCATCGCTTACATGATTCCCTAGGTATCAAATGATAGTGCCTGCAAGAACCATTCAATTATGGTTAGCGTACAGTACGGTCCCTTCAACTCATATATCCCGACCGATTCGACAACCATTGGTATATCGAGAGTTGTCAATGAATCGGTACTATGTGTCATGTTGTAGTTGCATCGATGGTTTAATCTAAGAAACCCCTTTCTTAATTACCACCATACTCTGATCAGAGATTTCAACCTACATACACATGAGAACACATAGGATATCCATACCTGAAGGCAAGCGGTGAATCCCCGACTACAATGCATCGACTCCTATATGTTCGACAGAACACCCAACCTTGCCACCTGATGACCCCATGAGAGTCGGTAAACAAGTCAAAGTGTAATTCTAGCACATAGAGTCTCAATGTTGTCCCGGTTCATAAGGACTAATGGTGTACAATCATAAACTAGGACTTTTCCACTCGATAAGTGAGAACCACTTGGAAAGTCGTTTAGGGAGGGTTGTTCAGTGCATTCAACCAGGAGTACCTATCTGCATGCTCGGACATCACAATGTCCCCTACCAATGAAACATGGTACTCACATCGCAGATACTAGTCTTTAACTCGAGCGGCCTATATCCTTCTTAGCGGCGGCTGAATCGACTAAGAACTGTTTAGAATATACAGTATTCCAAATATGAGTTTCATGATACTCATCTTATGAGCATCTCATATTCTTTCTACTATTTGTATATTCAAAGACTTTATCAATGCAACTAGCATGGGTATACAGATAGAGAAGTGCCAAAAAAATAATTTCAAATATTATTAAAATAAAGATCGTTTATACATAGAGTTTCATTGTGAACACTCGGCCAACACTTGACTCGACGGGCACCTACTCTAACAATCTCCCACTTGCACTAGAGCCAACTACCCATATGCTTCAAACCCATTGACTTCGCGATGCATCTCGAACAATGGTCTAGGTAAACGCTTAGTTAGCGGATCAGCAACATTATCTGATGAGTCGACTTTGTCAATCATGACATCTCCTCTTTCCACGATCTCTTTGAGGATGTGGTACTTTCTCAATACGTGTTTGGACTTCTGATGAGACCTCGGATCTTTTGCTTGAGCAATGGCTCCCGTGTTGTCACAAAACATCGGGACAGGAGCAACTCCATTAGGAATGACGCCCAACTCTTGGACGAAATTCCTTATCCAAACAGCCTCCTTTGCTGCAGCTGATGCAGCAATGTATTCTGCCTCATTGGTGGAATCTGTTGTACTGTCTTGCTTGGAACTCTTCCAAGAGACAGCAGCACCATTGAACATGAATATGAATCCAGATGTTGACTTTGAGTCATCTATATCGCTTTGGAAGCTAGTGTCGGTATAGCCTTCCAATTTTAGTTCTCCACCCCCATAGACCAAGAACAATTTATCGGTTCTCCTAAAATACTTGAGGATGTCTTTAACAGCTTTCCAATGTGGACGACCATGGTTTGATTGATATCTACTCACTACACATAGTGCGAAAGCCACGTCAGGACGTGTAGATATCATCCCATACATGATGCTACCAATTGCAGATGCATATGGAATGCGTGTCATCGCCGCTATCTCTGCATCAGTCTTGGGAGACATAGACTTGGATAGGGACACTCCATGACACATTGGTAGATGTCCTCTCTTGGACTCATCCATCGAGAACCGCTTCAGGATGGTATCAATGTATGTGGACTGGGTGAGACCAAACAATCTCTTTGATCTATCTCTATAGATCTGTATTCCGAATACAAAAGATGCTTCACCCAAGTCTTGCATCGAGAATTTACTTGCTAACCATATCTTAGTTGATTGCAACATTCCTACATCATTCGCAATGAGTAGAATGTCATCAACATACAGCACTAGGAATGTCACAACACTCTCACTGACCTTCTTATACACACAGGGTTCCTCAGGATTCTTAGTAAAATCAAACTCTTTGATTGTACTATCGAATCTAAGGTTCCAACTCCTAGATGCCTGCTTGAGACCATAAATAGATCTTTGAAGTTTGCATACCATATGCTCACTCCCGACAGATGTGAACCCTTCGGGTTGAGACATGTAAATCTCTTCCTTAATATCCCCATTAAGAAAGGCTGTTTTAACATCCATCTGCCATATCTCATAGTCATACCATGCAGCTATGGCTAGCAAAATCCTTATGGACTTGAACACTGCAACTGGAGAAAAGGTTTCCACAAAGTCAACTCCTTGTCTTTGAGTATATCCTTTTGCCACCAATCGCGCCTTGAAGGTCAATACCTTCCCATCCGCCCCAAGTGTTCTCTTGTAAATCCATTTACACCCTATGGGAACAATTCTCTCAGGTGGATCAACGAAATTCTACACTTGGTTCGAATGCATGGAATTCATCTCAGATTCCATTGCTTCAAGCCACTTGGATGAATCAGCATCAGATAATGCTTCCTTGAAGGTCCTTGGATCACATCCGTGGATAGGCTCATCATGGCCCTCTTCAAGAAGCAGACCATACCTCATAGGTGGTCTCGAGACTCTCTCGGATCTTCTAGTAGCTTGTATCTCCTCTCTTGGCTTTTTGGGTGTGGGTTCTATAATGGTGGGTGTCTCTCGAACCTCTTCGAATTCTATCATCTCCCCTTTTCTATCCAATAGAAATTCCTTTTCCAAAAAGGTTGCATTCCTCACTACAACAAAAACGCCCTACGACAACGGATTTTATCCGTTGTCGTAGGCCATTTTCGACTGTTGTAACTGAGGGTGTTGTTGAAAGTGTCTTCAACGACAACGGTTTTAAACCGTTGTCTTTTCTTCCAACGACAACGGTTTCACAACGGTGTAAAACCGTTGTATTTTCTACCAAAGACAACGAAAAATGCTATTAAAATTTGCGACGGCATTGAAAACCGTCGCAAAAGAAATCCGTTGTCGTAGGTGCACTTTGCGACGGTTTTCAGAAACCGTCGCTAATATTTTGCGACGGTGCTAAAAACCGTCGCAAATTACAGTGGCGACGGAAATCATAAAAAGCTGTCGCTAAATGTAGCGACAGTTGTCATGTGGAAATACCGTCGCTATATTGCGACAGTTTACAGGTCCGTCGCTAATATTTTAGGTAAAATAAAAAAAAATTTAAGAATTTTATTAATCTGTGTTGTAAATTGGTACAATCTTGTAAGAGATAAAAACTTTAAGTGTCGTGAAGTGATAAAATCGTGTGAAAGATAAAATTTTAATTGTTTTGAAATGGTAAAAAAATCGTGTAAGATATAAAAATTTTAAGTGTTGTGGAGTGATAAAATTGTGTAAGAAATAAAAATTTTAAGTGTTATGAAGGTGTAAATGAGAAAAATTTAAGTTTGGGGAAGTGAAGTGGAAGAAAATAGAGTGAATTTGTATGTATTTATAGAGAGTGGTGGAAAAAAATGGAGGGAGAAATAGGCGGGATCGAATTTTTGAAATTTGCGACAGGTATTTGCTAAACCGTCGCTAAATATAGCGACGGTATATTGTACACGTCGCTAATTGGCGACGGGTATTTGTTAAACCGTTGCTAAATACAGCGACATTATATTGTATACGTCGCTAATTTGCGACTGGTGTGTGCTAAACTGTCGCTAATGTGCGACGGCTTTTTCTAAACCGTCGGTATTTTGCGACGGGTATTTTCATAACCGTCGCTAGAAATGAGGGACATTTATGCGGGATTGAATTTTTGAATTTTGCAACGGATTCGGCTAAACAGTCGCTAATAGCGACGGTTTTGTTTTCTAAAACCGTCGCTAATTAACGTTGTGTTTTCTAAAACCCTTGTCCGTTGTTAAAAAATACACGCAAATACTACAAATTATTTTAAAAAAATTCTACGACAACGGTTTTTAAAAACCGTTGTCGTTGCCCAAAAAAAACAAGCTAATAGACAACGGTTATGAAAAACCGTTGTCGTAGGCCAAAAAAAACACGCTAATAGACAACGGTTTTTAATAACCGTTGTCGTAGACCAAGAAAACACGCTAATAGACAACGGTTTTGATAAACCCGTCGCGAAATTTTGATCGGCGACGGTTTTATTTAAACATGTCGCAATATTTAGCGACGGATATAGAAATGCCGTCGCTAAATATGGATTTGTCTTCTTGTTTTCTTTAAAACACGATACATTAGCGACGGGTTATATAAAAGCGTCGCCAAATGTAGATCGGCGACGGAATTTGAATAAAAACCGTCGCTAAATTTTGTTTTATCCCAAAAAAAAAAACTCAAAGACAACGGTTTCTAAAAACCGTTGTCGTAGCCCAAAAAAAACACGCTCAACGACAACGGTTTTTAAAAACCGTTGTCGTAGCTAAGAAAAAACACGCACAACGACAACGGGTTTAAAAACCGTTGTCGTTGAGCGTGTTTTTTTGTGGGCTACGACAACGGTTTTTAAAAACCGTTGTGGTAGACCATAAAAAACACGGTCATAGACAACGGTTTTTAAAAACCGTTGTCGTAGACATATCAACGACAACGGTTTTTAAAAACCGTTGTCGTAGACATATCAACGACAACGGTTTTTAAGAAACTGTTGTCTTTTAGCGGGTTTTTTAAGCCTACGACAACGGTTTCAGGAGAAACCGTTGTTAAATGACATACCACAACGGTTTTTTGTAAAAACCGTTGTCTTTGATGTGTTGTTGAAAGCCATATTTCTTGTAGTGCCTAGAAACAAACACATTTGTTTCTTGGGGATGATAGAAGTAATATCCAACAGAATTCTTTGGATATCCCACAAAGTAACATAAAATGGATCGACTATCAAATTTATCTCCCACTACCTGCTTCACATAAGCAGGGCACCCCCATATTCTAAGATAAGAATATTTGGGTGGCTTACCCATCCATATCTCATATGGAGTCTTGTCAACTGCCTTTGAATGGACATTGTTCAACAACAGTGCCGCTGTCTCAAGCGCATATCCCCAAAAGGATAACGGCAACTCCGTGAACCCCATCATAGACCGAACCATGTCCATTAAAGTCCGGTTACGACGCTCCGAAACACAATTCAACTGCGGTGTAGCGGGCGGAGTCCACTGCGAGAGAATCTTGTTCTCCCTAAGATACTCTTGGAACTCGGCACTCAAGTATTCACCACCTCGATCCTATCGAAGTGTCTTGATGCTTCGTCCCAATTGCTTCTCTACTTCACTTCTGAATTCTTTGAACCTTTCAAAGGCTTCAGACTTGTATTTCATCAAATACACATACCCATACCTCGAAAAGTCATCGGTAAAGGTGATGAAGTAGGCATGTCCATGCTTAGTGGTGATGCTAAGTGGACCGCACACATCGGTATGGATCAAATCTAATAACCCTTTGGCTTGCTCCACATGGCCCTTAAAGGGAATTTTGGTCATCTTTCCTTTTAGACAGGATTCACGAGTCGTGAGAGCATTAATATCAGACATATCAAACTTGCCCACTCCCACTAGCTTGTTCATCCTTCTTAAGGAAATATGTCCTAATCGAGCATGCCTTAATTGTGCCGAATTTAGAGTATCTTGCTTGCACTTGTTTGTTGTTGTTATAGCTTTGACATTGTTAAGTGGAATATCTTTTAATTTTAAGTTGTAGAGATCGTTTTCTAGTTCTCCGGTACCAATTAAACATTCGTTCTTGTAAATGTTGCAAACACCTTTGCTAAATAAACAAGAAAATCCATCTTTATCAAGCATAGAAATGGAAATAATGTTTTTCACCAAGTCTGGTACAAACAAAACATCTCTTAAAACAAACTTAAAATCATTGTTCAAATGCAAGTAAACATCTCCAACAGCCTTGGCAGCAACCCTTGCTCCATTGCCCATCTTCAAGAAGGTCTCACCTTCCCTGAGCCTCCTACTTTTTCCCATCACCTGCAAATCATTACAGAGATGTGAGCCACAGCCGGTATCCAATACCCAAGAAGTAGAGTTAATTGAAATGTTTACTTCAATGTAGAACATACCGTTTCCAGAACTTTTCTGGGCAAGATATTCCCTGCAGTTACGCCTCCAATGTACAGGCTTCTTGCAGTGATGACAGATGTCAACAGTCTTGTCAGCCTTCACTGGTGTGGCTGCCACAACGGGACCCGGAGTCTTCCTCTTCAAGGGCACGTTCTTCATGGGACGTTGGAAGGAACGCTTCTTTCTCTTCCCACGTGGATCGGTCTTCGTACCAGATGAAGAACCCACATAAAGAACCGACTTCTCTTTCTCGATGGTGGACTCAAAAAGTCACGGGCATGTTCACCAACTCCTCAAGGGTCGGATCCATCTTGTTCATATTGAAATTCCCCACAAAAGGATGAAATGAGCTAGGCAGTGACAAAAGCAACACGTCGGTGGTCAACTTCGAAGGCAACATCAAATCCATGACAACGAGCTTGTCCACGAGCCCAATCATCTTTAGGCCATGCTCATGGACTGAAGCCCCATCTCGCATGCGTAAAGTGATCGGCTCCTTGACCGTAGCATGCCTAAGAGGCCGAGTTTGCTCACCAAAGAGCTCCTTGAGGTGCAAATGAATGTCAGCAGCACTCTTTGCACCCTCAAAACGCCTCTGTAGCTCATCATTCATAGAAGCTTGCATATAACATTTGGCCTTCAAGTCATGGTCACACCAATCCTTCTAGGTCTGCAATTCCTCAGGAGTGCAGTCAGTTGGAGCCTTATCATGGGCGACTCAGTCAGTGTATATGCAATCTTTTCCGAGTTCAAGACGATTTTCAAATTTCTTAGCCAAGTGAAGTAATTAGGCCCGGTTAATATGTGTTTTTCCAGTATGGCAGAAAGCGGATTGCGAATTGAAGACATTGTCAAATAGTACTGAAAAGTAAACTGGTAATTGTTAATGACTATTTTAAAATATTTAGTAAGATATAAAGTATGGACTATAAATTTATAAATGTTTACTCCCACTGTTTTGACATATTTCACTATCCTCTAGTGAAAACGGAAAACTCCTTTCCTCAGTAGGTACGCAAGGTCCAATAATATCAGCCAATCACAATTCCTAAAAGGTAGTTTCCAATTGCATCACAATGCTATTAGAGTAGGTGCACGTCGAGCCAAGTGTTGGCTGAGTGTTAACAATGAAACTCTATGTATAAACAGTCTTTATTTTAATAATATTTGAATTTATCATTTTGGCACTTCTTTATCTGTATACCCATTCTAGTTGCATAGATAAAGCCCTTGAATATACAAATAGTAGAAAGAATATGAGATGCTCATATGATGAGTATCATGAAACTCATATTTGTAATACTGTATGTTCTAAACGGTTCCTAGTCGATTCAGCCGCCGATAAGAAGGATATAGGCCGCTCGAGTTCGAGACTAGTATCTGCGATGTGAGTACCATGTTTCATTGGTAGGGGACATTGTGATGTCCGAACATGCAGATAGGTGCTCCTTGTAGAGTGCACTGAACAACCCTCCATAAAGGACTTTCCAAGTGGTTCTCACTTATCGAGTTGAAAAGTCCTAGTTTATGGTTGTACACCATTAGTCCTGATGACCCGGGACAAATTGAGACTCTATGTGCTAGAATTTACGCTTTCACTTGTTTACCGACTCTCATGGGGTCATCAGGTGGCAAGGTTGGGTGTTCTGTCGAAACATATAGGAGTCGATGCATTGTAGTCGGGGATTCACCGCTTACCTTCGGGTATGGATATCCTATGTGTTCTCATGTGAACCCACGGCTAGTTGTATCAATGAACCATTGAGTGCCACACAAGTACTAGCTTTCTAGATCCCGTTGAGAAGTAAAAATAGTTCAATGTGTTGGACATCTTATAAATGAGTTTATAAGCGTAGAGAAAAATTGATGTATGACTTCTATGAGAGAAATGTTTTTTTTAATTTATGAATGTGTTCCTAAATTAAAAATAGGCCAAGTAAATAATGTATTTGAAAATTGTGATTTTCATAAACATTATTATGGACTAAATTAAATTAATTGAAGTGTTGAATTAATTAAACACTAGTGGGCCTAGTAGAGTCCAAATTATTAAATTAATTCAAGTGTTGAAGTAATTAAATAACATTGGGCCTTGTAGAGCCCAATTAGAAATAATTATTTAACTAGTGGGCTTGAGTAAAATCAAGTAAAGTCTAATTGAGCTCAAATATGTTTGAGACAATTTAAATAGTCCATGGGCCTTGTAATAGTTACAAGCCCAAGTCAAATTGCATGCATGGGAGGTGAAGAGTTGGGGAATACTTTTGATTAAAATAATGCATGGCATGCAATTTTTTGGATCAACTTTTTGCACTACCAAGACAACTCTTCCCTCCCTCATTTTTCTATCTACCTTGGCCGAAATCTTTGTGATATTCTCCCCAAGTTTTTCTTTTCTTTTCTTCTTCAAGTGTTGAGGAAGAAATATTCTTCTCCTTGAAAAATCCTCTTAATTTTCTAGTGCAAATTAAGAGGGGATTTACTTAGCAAGTGGTGGGCCTAATTTTTGAAGGAAGGAGAGCTTGTAGACTTGTCATCCTTGAAGAGCCAAGTTGTTTACAACTTGGTTGGTGTCATTCATCAATCTCTTGAGATTGATAGGTAAATTCTAAAACACACTATGTAAGATATTTGGTGTTTGTTGTATTTGCTACACAAAATAATATGAGGTGGCCGAAATATCCCATAAAAATTAATTTTAACTTCCGTTGCGCTTCCGGTCACCGTAACCGATCCCCTTTCCAGTGATATCCGAGCTATGGTTACGATTTTGTGTAGCAATTACAAGATATTATATTGAGATTGATTTCTAACCGCATGAGATCAAAATTCTGCAACAAAAGAGGCCGAAAATTTTTCATGTTTCGGGCAGCCCGGGCTGCCCATTTCGGGCAGCAAGGGCAGCCGAAGGTTCCTTTTTTAAAAAAAAAATTTGTTGTCAGAATCCGGCGACGGAGCTCCGGCGACGGCGATGACGACTAGGGTTTCCAAAAGTGTTTTGGATTATCAAAGTGTCATGGGCCTTGAGTTGTTGGACCATTGGATGGCTAACATATTTGTGAATTTTAAATGGGCTAAAATGTTTTTGGTTAAAAATAAGTTTTTGGGCCCTTAAGTTTAAAATTACAAAAGTTGCTAATTTTCTCATAAAATGAATAACTGAAGTTGGACTTTAATTATTTATAGTAAATTGTGATTTATAAGAAATTCGGTTATAAATAAATTAATTTGAAAGTAGACAAAGGTGTTTGTATACTTTGTTAATTTAGTTTATAATTGTGGCGGTTAGTGATTGGATCAAGATATATAATATTGGATCAATTAATTATTGTGATAATTAATTGATGGTGTATGATATGTGATATTATGCATGAAGGTTGATCAAAAGCCCAAGCCCAATTTGCTAGGTGTATGCTAGGATATTTTGTGTTAAATTATTGTCATAATTATCAATTTATAAATTGGGCTTGGTTTATGGCCCGTTCCCACCCCCATGAGATGTATCCCTATTTGTCCATGGATATTTATTTGTAAATATTAGTATAGTGGATGATCAAGATTGGAAGATGGTGGCCATGATGATTATGAAGATCGAAGACATGTAAATATTGGAAGCTAATGTAATAGTTGCATTTGCATCCCATGCATTTCCCTAGGATTGGACCTAGGCCCGTGTTTAGCTCACACGGGCCATTAGTTTTGGGGCGATTGATCATCCTTGTTTTGTTTACTGTTTATAATATATCCATGATATGTTATAAATAATGAGTATGTGCGTTATTATTATGATAATAACAAAGTTGCATGAATCCGGCAAACATACGATCAAACATGTTGATCTTTTAAATAAAATTAATGATTAGACCTTTCAAAATTAAAAACCCTCATTTTGAATAAGATTCAAAATTAATATCATGCCCGAAAAGGGGAATTATAAATTTGTTTATAATTTCCATGTCTTCCATCGAAAATGGGTGCATGATGAACGCTACCCGTACTCGAGGCTCGGCTCATATTATTGGGGGGGGCCCTGGGTGCTGGAAAGCTGTGACATCCATTGACATGGTGATGTGAACTACGTGGAACTCCCATGATTTCGGCTCATATTATTGGGGGAACTCATGGCGACCGTCCATTAAGGTTCAACATCGATGGGTAAGGCTTGACACGTGAAGATGAGCGACGTCATATTATTGGGTCCTAATCAAACGTGAGACAAAAGTTTACGTAAAGGGTTGCATGGCGATGCAATTGGAAACTACCTTTTAGGAATTATGATTGGCTGATATTATTCGGGATCATAATTCGCTAATTGGACCTTACGTACCTACTGTAGAAAGGAGTTTCCCGTTTTCACTAGAGGTTAGTGAAAATGTCAAAACAGTGGGAGCGAAAATTTATAAAGTTAAAGTCCAAACTTTATATCTTATTAAATATTTTAAAATAGTCAATAACATTTATCTGTTTTACTTTTCAGTACAAAACTTTGACAATGTCTTCGATTCGCAACCCGCTATCCGCTATACTCGAAAACATGTGTTAACCGGACCTAACTATCTCACTTGGCTAAGAAATCTGAAAATCGTCCTAAACTCGGAAAAGATTGCATATACACTGACTGAGTCGCCCCCTGCTGAGGCTCCGACTAGCTGCACTCCTGAGGAATTGCAGACCTACAAGGATTGGTGTGACCATGACTTGAAGGCTAAGTGTTATATGCAGGCTTCTATGAATGATGAGCTGCAGAGGCGTTTTGAGGATGCAAAGAATTCTGCTGACATTCATATGCACCTCAAGGAGCTCTTTGGTGAGCAGACTCGGCCTCTTAGGCATGCTACCGTCAAGGAGCTGATCACTATGCGCATGCGAGATGGGGCCTCGGTCCATGAGCATGTCCTGAAGATGATTGGGCTCGTGGACAAGCTCGTTGGCATGGATCTGATCTTGCCTTCGGAGTTGACCGCCGACGTGTTGCTCTTATTGCTGCCTAGCTCATTTGATCCTTTTGTGGTGAACTTCAACATGAACAAGATGGAGCCGACCCTTGAGGAGTTGGTGAACATGCTTGTGACCTTTGAGTCCACCATCAAGAAAGAGAAGCCGGTTCTTTTTGTGGGCTCTTCATCAGGTACGAAGATCAGGTCCACCTGGGAAGGGAAGGAAGCGTTCTTTCCAACGTCCCAAGAAGAACATGCCCTTGAAGAGGCAAACTCCGCGTCCTGTAGTGGCAGCCACACCAGTGAAGGCTGACAAGACTGTTGACATCTGTCATCACTGCAAGAAGCCTGGACATTGGAGGCGTAACTACAGGGAATATCTTGCCCAGAAGAGTTCTGGAAACGGTATGTTCTATATCGAAGTAAACATTTCAATTAACTCTACTTCTTGGGTATTGGATACCGGCTGTGGCTCACATCTCTGTAATGATTTGCAGGTGATGGGAAGAAGTAGGAGGCTCAAGGAAGGTGAGACCTTCTTGAGGATGGGCAGTGGGGCAAGGGTTGCTGCCAAAGCTGTTGGAGATGTTACTTTACTTTTGAACAATAATTTTAAGTTAATGTTAAGAGACTTTTTATTTGTACCTGAGTTGGTGAAAAACATTATTTTCATTTCTATGTTAGACAAAGATGGATTTTCTTGTTTATTTAGCAAAGGTGTTTGCAATATTTAAAAGAATGAATGTTTAATTGGTACTGGAGAACTTGAAAATGATCTCTACACCTTAAAATTGAAAGATATTCCACTTAACAATGTCCAAGCTATAACAACAACAAACAAGCGCAAACAAGATACTCTTAATATGGCACAATTATGGCATGCTCGATTAGGACATATTTCCCTAAGAAGGATGAACAAGCTAGTGGCAGTTGGCATGTTTGATATGTCTGATATTAATGCTCTCACAACTTGTGAATCCTGTCTAAAAGGAAAGATGACCAAAATTCCCTTTAAGGGCCATGTGGAGCGATCCAAAGGGTTATTGGATTTGATCCATACCTGTAATGCCCGAGAATTATAGAATTGTTAAACCAAGATTATTAATCTTCATTAACGTAGGACTCGGAAGATATGAGAATGCATGACATGCAATGAAGGAAGAAAAGACATGAGAAAATAAGAGTTTTTATTTGAGATAAGACCGCACCCGCGCCCATAACGGGAGTGCACCCGCGGTCATAAATTATGAAATTTTGGTAAGAAATTCCGTAGCATCACTGCACCCGCGGTGTTAGCCAGAGCGCACCCGGAGACACCGCACCCGCGGTCTCGTACGTACCGCACCCGCGGTCTCAGCTTTGAGAGAATGGATAGGAATCACCGTTTGAGCGCACCCGCGGTGCATATGTTACCGCACCCGCGGTGCGACGTGCACTAGGAATATGTTGCCACTTGTTTTGCATGCAATTGAACTATATATATATATGGTCGTTTTCTTCAGAATCAGAACATAAGAGCCGAGAATTCCTTTAGAAATCCCTTCAACTTTCGTTGCTTTGATTTGTGATTCCGTGCGAACCGGTTATCAGAATCCGAATCCGAAAGTGGTATCGTTCTCCTCGTACTACGAGCTACACAAGGACGTAAGTTTTGTTACGTTTAGACAAGATGTGATTTTATGATGTTGTCAGAATTGAATAGAATTCAGATATGGTGTTTCTACTGCCGTAGATATTATAGAATTGAAGTCAGATTTAGAAACAGACTGTTTATGGAATTGTTATGATTTTCAGAAATGATTTGATTGAGAATTGATATCAGAGTTGTGTTATTATTGCTTAAAGTGTACAGAATACTGAAGTTATAGATTGTACTGAGATATATTATGAATTCTGTATGATATTGTGATGTTGAGACTGACGGGATTACAAGACTGTGTTATTATGCCATTGAAACATCAGTTGAATTAGATTGATCAGATTCAGATATGATTTAGATTATATCCTGATGTTGTTGATATGAATCAGATGGTATTTTGTTCAGATATTGATCAGATTATGTACTGAGTTGAGTATTGATCAGAACAGATTGTGAATACAGATTGTGATTTGAACTACACATTGATACAGTGTATTTGTTATTGTCATTTCAGATCGGATATGGACAGACTGGACTTCGAGACTTCGTCTTCCTCAGACGGGGAAGATAAAGGTATAATTCATGTGATATCTGGGAAGATATAACTCAAATCAGATCTTATTTGAGTTTCCCAATAAAATCACATACTAGACTATTATTTATGTTTTGATATGATTGTTTATAGATTTGTTTATAGAACTTGTATACAAATCTTGCTATGCTTTGTTTACAGATCTTGTGGCATTGCATTAGAATGATTATATTTGTTTACAGATTGTGTATTCATGCATTAAGATAGGACAGTCTGGAGATCAGGCAGACTTCTAGATGTTCGGCGATATCACAGCTTAGGGGAAGATCACCGCCCCTATTGTAGATGCGGATACAGATCAGGCCGAAGTCTAGGAATAAGACGTACAGCACCTCGATTGGTAGGGTAGGTGACAGACAGTGACGTCTTATTCACACCGGGATCCCTAGAGTTATAGATCGAGTCAAGTCTAGACATGATTTGATTAGAACTGCATGCTTATATGGATGTGGCTCCTAGATCATGGGACCCATCATTTCTGCTTTCAGTTGGGTCAGCATGTTTTATGATTAAGATGGTTTATATGCATGTTTATCTGATTTGAGCTGCATGCTTGTTTGATTAATTTCATAGACTTTGAAATAGATTGTTTCTATACATGATAGCATGTTTTATGATTTAGTTTGTTTATATACATGCTTACCATGTTTTATACTGGGATTTATTCTCACCGGAGTTATCCGGCTGTTGTCTTGTTTTGTATGTGTGCATGACAACAGGTAGGGCTGGATCAGGGTCGAGATGACGATGAGAGAAGACGAGTTAGCGTGGTGATTCCGGACTTGTAGCAGACTTGGTTTATTACTTGAATTTAGTAGTTGAACCTTAGACTAGTTGAATTAGAGTGTGTTGTACAAGACTTGTATAATTATTATACTAATTTGTATAATAGATAGATTCCATTACCTTCCGCATTTTCATATTAAAAAGAAAAATTTTTAGACCCTGTTTTTCAGAACTGATTAATTAAATCCCAACGATGATTAAGAAGATGATTAGCGTCCGGGTCCCCACAACAGGTGGTATCAGAGCGATAGATTCTTTAGCTTGAGATAGTCAGAGTTGATAGATTCTTTTAGACTGAGATAGAAGAGAATGAGCGGGGTAGATTGAATTTTCTTTCCTTGCATGTGATTGCTAGCATGAGAATTATGTTAATATTGATTTTCATGATGTGTGCTAGCATGATTTATCGCTTTCCCTATTACATGTTTGTTATCTGAGTTGATTGCAGCATGTAATGGTTAAGCCTGAATCAAAACCGAGTCTGGATCAGAGGTATATGATCAGAGGAGGGCTGAGACAGAATATATAGATTGTATATTGATTTGTTTGATATTCAGATATACCGCCTCGGAGATTTCCAGGAAAAGGGTAGCACTTCGTCTGAACAACTAGATGCATCAGAAGCTCAGCTAGAAGAAAAGATGAAAGAATTTGAGTTATTACAGCCGCCGACTTTGAGTGGTATTGAGACATCTGAAGATTGCCAGAACTGGTTTGATGATATAGAAATCTTGTTTGATTTGCTTGATTGTACAGATGAACAGAGGGTTAAAATGGTGCCTTATCAGTTACGAGAAGCCGCCAGGAGCTGGTGGATTACCAGTAGAAGAATGTGGGCACAGAGAGGTACAGTAATATCGTGGGAAATATTCAGAACTGAATTCTATCGAAGATTTTCTCAGCTTCGTACCGAGAGAACAAGAAATTAGAGTTTGAGAATTTGAGCCAAGGGCAGCTGAATATTGACCAATATATTGCTAAATTCTCTACTCTACTGCATTTTGCTCCTCATTTAGCTGGGAATGATGAAGCTGTAGTGAATCAATTCATCAGAGGGTTGAATTCAGAGGTAGTTGCATTTATGAATTTGCAACGACCTTACCATTTTGCTGACATTCTGAGTAGAGCAAAGAGAGCGGAGGCGAGCCTGATTAGACAATTGACAAGGTTGTGTGTGAAGCCACCCCAGACACAGCAATCCCCTCTTCGAATTGAGCGTGGCAGCACGAGTGGAAAGCAAGATTTGCTGAAAGTTCAAAAGAAGACATTCAAGAAGTTGGGAAGTGGTTCCTCTAGCTCGAGTGGTTCCAGTCCAAGCCATACTGATGTCTATTGTAGGAATTGCGGAGGGAGACATTCCTCAGAGCAATGCAAAGGAGTACTGGGTAGATGCAATACCTGTAAACAGCTGGGGCATTTTGCTAAAGTTTGTCCCCAGAAAGGCTTCCGAAGAGGTTAGGGAGCAGAGTCATTGGTGTAATGACAGAAGAACAGACTCAGAACACGTCATAGGTACTATTCTGTTATGATTATATTGCATAGGTATTGATATGTACTAATGCATTTTTATGAGTATCTATGATTGATTAGCATGGAGATATGCTGTACCTATTGGGTTTGTTGTACTGTAGTATTATTTTCCTTGATGGTTGAGGAAAATGAGGATATCTAAGATTTTTATGATATATATATACTACAGTAAGATAAGAATGAGATAGAGATTGATTATGACGTACTTGTGTTTTCTGCTTTGGATGCATTGTTGATATGTATATGCTGAACGAGTACAGACATATTGTAGAATATGTTCCAGACATGGTAAGATTCAAATTAGAGATAGCTAATGAGTAGAGATTTTGCAATAAGGATTTTAGATTTAGAATTCCCTTGATATTGTCGTATATGACCCGATTGTTACAGAAAGGAACAGATGGTATCCTTATGTACTCAGTAGATGTACTGAAATCGAGCTTAAACATTGGCAGATTTGCCAGTGATATACGAGTTGGCAGATGTTTGCCTAGATAAGATTTTAGAATTGCTTTATATCAGAAAGATAGATTTCAGAATTGAATTCAGATCAAATACTGATTGTTGTTTTAAAATTCAGAACAGAATGATATTAAGTGTACAGAATGTCACAGAAAGAATTGAAAGATCAGTAGAAGAGTACCAACCAGGAGTTACATTCGATTTTGTGTGGCTCTTTGGCATGTTTCAGTATATTCAGAGATGTTCTGATGATTCTATGCTTGATATATTTATGAGATTTTGATATGTTAACAGCATTTGATTGATTAAATGAAATATTTGAAGATTTATTGAATATTCAGAGAACCGTGATTATTGTATACAGAAATTAGTCAGGTATGAATCATAATTGAAACAAATTGTATTCAGAATATGTGATATCTGCAGTTTGTATATTGATTCATTTGCACAGTTGAGACAGAAATCAGTGACTGTAACCGACACAGGTAACAAATATATCAGAATTAGCAGAGATGTCAGAAAGTCAGAATTGCTGCGTTTTACAGATTTAAACTCACTAGATCTGTATAGGCTGTTTTTATCTCGAATCTGATTGATATTACTGTAGTTTGCATGTATGTTTGATACAAAATATTGTAAACAGTTGAGAGTTGCAACAGTTCAGAAATGTGATTAGAATGCTCAGAATTGTATTTTGATAATCAGAACAGAGTTTCGATTAGGGCAACCGATATGTGAATTGTGTTTGTATAAGATTGATTATCTTGTGATATCCGAATGTTTCAGAATCTTATAACAGAATTGATATTTATAATCAGAGCCGAATACCAGGTAGGTATTTCTTCTTTATTTTATTATTAACTGATTGTTTATACAGAATAGTTCGAATCTGAAAGCACAGATAGTGTCAGAAATGCACAGTAGTGAGTTCAGTTTTCATTCAAGTGATTGTGAATGTATTATATTCGAACAGATATTTGTGATATAAACAGATTAGATCAGTTATGGCAGAAATTGTACAGAAATGTTAACAGAAATTGTACTGATAGGTCTGAATGGCTAACAGAAAAATACAGAAAGATAGAAATCAGAAGATTATTACAGAATGTGTATAATTCTGAATAGAAATGGGAGTACATTTCTATGGTTTTGTAATGACATTACAGCCATTTTCTTTAGATCTTGATGTGATATGATTATGATTGACAGATTTCTCAATCTATATCTATCAGTTTGTAACGTACAAACAGAACTAGATGACATAGATCGATGTCACAGAAATAATCAGATGGATTAGAATATTGAAGTAGATGATATCAGATTGTGATTTTGATGGAGTTGTACTTGTGATAGACTCTATCATAAGCTCTCTTGTGTAGATTTATTACAGATTGGCAGGTAGTCAGAGACATTGACAGATAGTCAGGGTGTAATAATCAGATATTGGCAAATATTGGTAGGACTGTAGTGCTGGATGTTAGCACTAGTTATCCAGATAGTTCAGCATGAATAGATGTTATAAACCAACATCGGATGATGATGATTGGTATTTGGGGTCGAAGATTGTATATGTCTTTGTTTGAGATAAATAGAGGTGATAACAGCTGAAGATACGGATATGTGATAAGCTGTAGATTGGTTTGTACAGATGTTGTATAACCAGCATGGCAAGATTGATTCTGTCAGAGTTAGTTTAAGAAGTATTATGATAGGATACTTCATGAATTCTTATTCCAGACTGGAATTAGAGAGTTGAGTTCGAATTGAACTCTAGTATACATTTCTTCTCGTACAACTGAATTGATTTCTTGAGAGTTCGAGGACGAACTCAGATCTAAGAGGGGGAGAAATGTAATGCCCGAGAATTATAGAATTGTTAAACCAAGATTATTAATCTTCATTAACGTAGGACTCGGAAGATATGAGAATGCATGACATGCAATGAATGAAGAAAAGACATGAGAAAATAAGAGTTTTTATTTGAGATAAGACCGCACCCGCGCCCATAACGGGAGTGCACCCGCGGTCATAAATTATGAAATTTTGGTAAGAAAGTCCGTAGCATCACCGCACCCGCGGTGTTAGCCAGAGCGCACCCGCGGTGAAGACACCGCACCCGCGGTCTCGTACGTACCGCACCCGCGGTCTCAGCTTTGAGAGAATGGATAGGAATCACCGTTTGAGCGCACCCGCGGTGCATATGTTACCGCACCCGCGGTGCGACGTGCACTAGGAATATGTTGCCACTTGTTTTGCATGCAATTGAACTATATATATATGGTCGTTTTCTTCAGAATCAGAACATAAGAGCCGAGAATTCCTTTAGAAATCCCTTCAACTTTCGTTGCTTTGATTTGTGATTCCGTGCGAACCGGTTATCAGAATCCGATTCCGAAAGTGGTATCGTTCTCCTCGTACTACGAGCTACACAAGGACGTAAGTTTTGTTACGTTTAGACAAGATGTGATTTTATGATGTTGTCAGAATTGAATAGAATTCAGATATGGTGTTTCTACTGCCGTAGATATTATAGAATTGAAGTCAGATTTAGAAACAGACTGTTTATGGAATTGTTATGATTTTCAGAAATGATTTGATTGAGAATTGATATCAGAGTTGTGTTATTATTGCTTAAAGTGTACAGAATACTGAAGTTATAGATTGTACTGAGATATATTATGAATTCTGTATGATATTGTGATGTTGAGACTGACGGGATTACAAGACTGTGTTATTATGCCATTGAAACATCAGTTGAATTAGATTGATCAAATTCAGATATGATTTAGATTATATCCTGATGTTGTTGATATGAATCAGATGGTATTTTGTTCAGATATTGATCAGATTATGTACTGAGTTGAGTATTGATCAGAACAGATTGTGAATACAGATTGTGATTTGAACTACACATTGATACAGTGCATTTGTTATTGTCATTTCAGATCGGATATGGACAGACTGGACTTCGAGACTTCGTCTTCCTCAGACGGGGAAGATAAAGGTATAATTCATGTGATATCTGGGAAGATATAACTCAAATCAGATCTTATTTGAGTTTCCCAATAAAATCACATACTAGACTATTATTTATGTTTTGATATGATTGTTTATAGATTTGTTTATAGAACTTGTATACAAATCTTGCTATGCTTTGTTTACAGATCTTGTGGCATTGCATTAGAATGATTATATTTGTTTACAGATTGTGTATTCATGCATTAAGATAGGACAGTCTGGAGATCAGGCAGACTTCTAGATGTTCGGCTATATCACAGCTTAGGGGAAGATCACCGCCCCTATTGTAGATGCAGATACAGATCAGGCCGAAGTCTAGGAATAAGACGTACAGCACCTCGATTGGTAGGGTAGGTGACAGACAGTGACGTCTTATTCACACCGGGATCCCTAGAGTTATAGATTGAGTCAAGTCTAGACATGATTTGATTAGAACTGCATGCTTATATGGATGTGGCTCCTAGATCATGGGACCCATCATTTCTGCTTTCAGTTGGGTCAGCATGTTTTATGATTAAGATGGTTTATATGCATGTTTATCTGATTTGAGCTGCATGCTTGTTTGATTAATTTCATAGACTATGAAATAGATTGTTTCTATACATGATAGCATGTTTTATGATTTACTTTTTTTTTATACATGCTTACCATGTTTTATACTGGGATTTATTCTCACCGGAGTTATCCGGCTGTTGTCTTGTTTTGTATGTGTGCATGACAACAGGTAGGGCTGGATCAGGGTCGAGATGACGATGAGAGAAGACGAGTTAGCGTGGTGATTCCGGACTTGTAGCAGACTTGGTTTATTACTTGAATTTAGTAGTTGAACCTTAGACTAGTTGAATTAGAGTGTGTTGTACAAGACTTGTATAATTATTATACTAATTTGTATAATAGATAGATTCCATTACCTTCCGCATTTTCATATTAAAAAGAAAAATTTTTAGACCCTGTTTTTCAGAACTGATTAATTAAATCCCAACGATGATTAAGAAGATGATTAGCGTCCGGGTCCCCACAATACCGATGTGTGCGGTCCGCTTAGCATCACCACTAAGCATGGACATGCCTACTTCATCACTTTTATCGATGACTTTTCGAGGTATGGGTATGTGTATTTGATGAAATACAAGTCTGAAGCCTTTGAAAGGTTCATAGAATTCAGAAGTGAAGTAAAGAACCAATTGGGACGAAGCATGAAGACACTTCGATCGGATCGAGGTGGTGAGTACTTGAGTGCCGAGTTCCAAGAGTATCTTAGGGAGAATGGGATTCTCTCGCAGTGGACTCCGCCCGCTACACCACAGTTGAATGGTGTTTCGGAGCGTCGTAACCGGACTTTGATGGACATGGTTCGGTCTATGATGGGGTTCACGGAGTTGCCGCCATCTTTTTGGGGATATGCACTTGAGACAGCGGCAATGTTGTTGAACAATGTCCATACAAAAGCAGTTGACAAGACTCCATATGAGATATGGATGGGTAAGCTACCCAAATATTCTTATCCTAGAATATAGGGGTGCCCTGCTTATGTGAAGCAGGTAGTGGGAGATAAATTGGATAGTCGATCCATTTTATGTTACTTTGTGGGATATCCAAAGAATTCGGTTGGATACTAATTCTATCATCCCCAAGAAACAAAAGTGTTTGTTTCTAGGAATGCAACCTTTTTGGAAAAGGAATTTCTATTGGATAGAAAAAGAGAGATGATAGAACTCGAAGAGGTTCGAGAGACACCCACAATTATAGAACCCACACACGAAGAGCCAAGAGAGGAGATACAAGCTCCTAGAAGATCCGAGAGAGTCTCGAGACCACCTATGAGGTATGGTCTGCTTCTTGAAGAGGACCATGATGAGCCTAACCTAGGATGTGATCCACGGACCTTCAAGGAAGCATTATCTGATGCCGATTCATCCAAGTGGCTTGAAGCAATGGAATCTGAGATGAATTCCATGCATTCGAACCAAGTGTGGAATCTCGTGGATCCACCTGAGGGAATTGTTCCCATAGGGTGCAAATGGATTTACAAGAGTAAACTTGGGGCGGATGGGAAGGTATTGACCTTCAAGGCGCGATTGGTAGCAAAAGGATATACTCAAAGACAAGGAGTTGACTTTGAGGAAACCTTTTCTCCAGTTGAAATGTTCAAGTCCATAAGGATTTTGCGAGCCATAGCTGCATGATATGACTATGAGATATGGTCGATGGATGTTAAGACAGCCTTTCTTAATGGGGATATTAAGGAAGAGATTTACATGTCTCAACCCGAAGTGTTTACATCTATCGGAAGTGAGCTTATGGTATGCAAGCTTCAAAGATCTATTTATGGTCTAAAGCAGGCATCTAGGAGTTGGAACCTCAGATTCGATAGTACAATCCAAGAGTTTGGTTTCGCTAAGAATCCTGAGGAACCCTGTGTGCATAAGAAGGCAGTGGGAGTGCTGTGACATTCCTGGTGTTATATGTTGATGACATTCTACTCATTGGGAATGATGTAGGAATGTTGTATTCAACTAAGATATGGTTAGCGAGGAAGTTCTCAATGCAGGACTTGGGTGAAGCATATTTTGTATTGGGAATACAGATATATAGAGATAGATCAAAAAGATTGCTTGGTCTCACCCAGTCCACATACATTGATACTATCGTGAAGCGGTTCTCGATGGATGAGTTCAAGAGAGGACATCTACCAAAGTGTCATGGCGTGTCTCTATCCAAGTCTATGTCTCCCAAGACTGATGCAGAGATAGCGGTGATGACAAGCATTCCTTATACATCTGCGATTGGTAGCATCATGTATGGGATGATATCTACACGTCCTGACGTGGCTTTCGCACTAAGTGTAGTGAGTAGATATCAATCCAACCTTGGTCTTCCACACTGGAAAGCTGTGAAAGACATCCTCAAGTATTTGAGAAGGACCAATAAGTTGTTCTTGGTCTCTGGGGGTGGAGAACTGAAATTGGAAGGCTATACCGACTCTAGCTTCCAAAGCGATATCGATGACTCGAAGTCAACCTCTGGGTTCGTATTCATCTCAATGGTGGTGCTGTCTCTTGGAAGAGTTCCAAGCAAGACAGCACTGCGGATTCCACCACTGAGACCGAATACATTGCTGCATCAGCTGCAGCAAAGGAGGCAGTTTGGATAAGGAATTTCGTCCAAGAGTTGGGCGTCATTCCTAATGGATTTGCTCCTGTCCCGGTGTTTTTTGTCAACACGGGAGCCGTTGCTCAAGCAAAGGAGCCGAGGTCTCATCAGAAGTCCAAACACGTATTGAGAAAGTACCACATCCTCAGAGAGACCGTGGAGAGAGGAGATGTCACGATTGACAAAGTTGGCTCCGCAGATAATGTTGCTGATACGCTAACTAAGCCTTTACCTGGACCATTATTCGAGAAGCATCGCGAATCGATGGGTTTGAAGCATATGGGTAGTTGGCTCTAGTGCAAGTGAGAGATTGTTAGAGTAGGTGCACGTCGAGCCAAGTGTTGGCCGAGTGTTCACAATGAAACTCTATGTATAAGCAATCTTTATTTTAATAATATTTGAATTTATCATTTTGGCAATTCTTTATCTGTATACCCATGCTAGTTGCATAGATAAAGCCCTTGAATATACAAATAATAGAAAGAATATGAGATGCTCATATGATGAGTATCATGAAACTCATATTTGTCATACTGTATATTCTAAACGGTTCCTAGTCGATTCAGCCGCCGATAAGAAGGATATAGGCCGCTCGAGTTCGAGACTAGTATCTGCGATGTGAGTACCATGTTTCATTGGTAGGGGATATTGTGATGTCCGAACATGCAAATAGGTGCTCCTTGTAGAGTGTACTGAACAACCCTCCATAAAGGACTTTCCAAGTGGTTCTCACTTATCGAGTGGAAAAGTCCTAGTTTATGGTTGTACACCATTAGTCCTTATGACCCGGGACAACATTGAGACTCTATGTGCTAGAATTACACTTTTACTTGTTTACCGACTCTCATGGGGTCATCAGGTGGCAAGGTTGGGTGTTATGTCGAAACATATAGGAGTCGATGCATTGTAGTCGGGGATTCACCGCTTACCTTCGGGTATGGATATCCTATGTGTTCTCATGTGTATGTAGGTTGAAATCTCTGATCAGAGTATGGTGGTAATTATGAAAAGGGTTTCATAGATTACACCATCGATGCAAATATGACATGACACATAGTATCGATTCATTGACAACTCTCGATAACCAATGGTTGTCGAATCGGTCGGGATATATGAGTTGAAGGGACCATACTGTACGCTAACCATAATTGAATGGTTCTTGCAGGCACTATCATTTGATACCTAGGGAATCATGTAAGCGATGCTGCTAGGCGTTTAACATGATTGGTTGGGTACTATCAAACTTGAGTTCCGACGTTCTTGTTATCAAGGAGTTGATAAGTAAGAATGGAGCAATTGGGGTATGCTCATATAAGGACATGTTTAGTCCGAATCACATGGAGATGTTAACCCACGGCTAGTCGTATCAATGAACCATTGAGTGTCACACAAGTACTAGTTTTCTAGATCCCGTTGAGAAGTAAAAATAGTTCAATGTGTTGAACGGCTTATAAATGAGTTTATAAGCGTAGAGAAAAATAGAAGTATGACTTCTATGAGAGAAATGTATTTTTAAATTTATGAATGGGTTCCTAAATTAAAAATAGGCCAAGTAAATAATGTATTTGAAAATTGTGATTTTCATAAACATTATTATGGACTAAATTAAATTAATTCAAGTGTTGAATTAATTAAATACTAGTGGGCTTAGTAGAGTCCAAATGATTAAATTAATTCAAGTGTTGAATTAATTAAATAACAATGGGCCTTGTAGAGCCCAATTGGAAATAATTATTTAACTAGTGGACATGAGTAAAATCAAGTAAAGTCTAATTGGGCTCAAATATGTTTGAGACTATTTAAATAGTCCATGGGCCTTGTAATAGTTACAAGCCCAAGTCACATTGCATGCTTGGGAGGTGAAGAGTTGGGGAATATTTTTGATTAAAATAATGCATGGCATGCAACTTTTTTGGATCAACTTTTTGCACTACCAAGAAAACTCTTCCCTCCCTCATTTTTCTATCTGCCTTGGCCGAAATCTTAGTGATATTCTCTCCAAGTTTTTCTCTTCTTTTCTTCTTCAATTGTTGAGGAAGAAATATTCTTCTCCTTGAAAAATCCTCTTAATTTTCTAGTGCAAATTAAGAGGGGATTTACTTAGCAAGTGGTGGGCCTAATTTTTGAAGTAAGGAGAGCTTGTAGACTTGTCATCCTTGAAGAGCCAAGTTGTTTACAACTTGGTTGGTGCCATTCATCAATCTCTTGAGATTGATAGGTAAATTCTAAAACACCCTATGTAAGATATTTGGTGTTTGTTGTATTTGCTACACAAAATAATATGAGGTGGCCAAAATATCCCATTAAAATTAAAAAATTTAACTTCCGTTGCGCTTCCGGTCACCGTAACTGAACCCCTTTCAAATGCAACCCTCTACGTAAACTTTTGTCTCACGTTTGATTAGGACCCAATAATATGACGTCGTTCATCTTCACGTGTCAAGCCTTACCCATCGATGTTGAACCTTAATGGACGGTCGCCATGATTTCCCCAAATAATATGAGCCGAAATCATGGGAGTTCCACGTAGTTCACATCACCATGTGAATGGATGTCACAGCTTTCCGGCACCCAGGGCCCCCCCAATAATATGAGCCGAGCCCCGAGTACGTGTAGCGTTCATCATGCACCCATTGTCGATGAAATACATGGAAATTATAAACAAATTTATAATTCCCTTTTTCGGGCTTGATATTAATTTTGAATCTTATTCAAAATGAGGGTTTTTAATTTTGAAAGGTCTCGTCATTAATTTTATTTAAAAGCTCGCCATGTTTGATCGTATGTTTGCCGGACTCATGTAACTTTGTTATTATCATAATAATAATGCACATACTCATTATTTATAACATATCATGCATATATTATAAACAGTAAACAAAACAAGGATGATCAATCGCCCCAATACTAATGGCCCGTGTGAGCTAAGCACGGGCCTAGGTCCAATCTTAGGGAAATGCATGGGATGCAAATGCAACTATTACATTAGCTTCCAATATTTACATGTCTTTGATCTTCATAATCATCATGGCCACCATCTTCCAATCTTGATATTCCACTATGCTAATATTTACAAATAAATATCCATGGCAAATAGGGATACATCTCATGGGGTGGGAACGGGCCATAAACCAAGCCCACTTTAAATTTGATAATTATTACAATCATTCAACACAAAATATCCTAGCATACACCTAGCAAATTGGGCTTGGCCTTTTGATCATCCTTCATGCAAAATATCACATATCATACACCATCAATTAATTATCACAATAATTAATTGATCCAATATTATATATCTTGATCCAATCACTAACCGCCATGATTATAAACTAAATTAACAAAGTATACAAACACTTTTGTCTACTTTCAAATTAATTTATTTATAACCGAATTTCTTTTAAATTTTAAATAATTAAAGTCCAACTTCAATTATTTATTTTATAAGAAAATATTTGCAACTTTTGTAATTTTAAACTTAAGGGTCCAAAAACTCATTTTTCACCAAAAATATTTTGGCTCATTTAAAATTCATAAATATGTTATCCATCCAATTGCCCAACATAATCCAAAACACTTTTGGAAACCCTAGTCGTCATCACCGTCACCGGAGCTCTGTCGCCGGATTCCGGCCAACATGCCAAATTTTTTTTTATTTTAAAAATAGGGGCTGAGGGGCTGCCCTTGCTGCCCGAAATGGGCAGCAACATGCTGCCCGAAATTGCCAAAAATATGGCCTTGGTTTTTGTTGCAAACACTCATCTCTTGCGGTTATAAATCGACCTCAATATAATATCATGTATATGCTACAAAAACTAGTACCCTTAGCTCTGATACCACTTGAAAGGGATCGATTTTAGGTGACCGAAAACGCAACGGAAGCAACAAAATTTTTCGAAAAACACATGAAAAATTCGGCCACCTAGTACTAGGTGTAGCATATACAAAATCTCAACTTTGTCATACATAGGGTGTTGAGAAATAGTTACCTATCAACCTCTTGAAGTTGATGATGGCTCCAACTAAGATGTAAACACCTTATATCTTCAATGGCAAGACAATCTTCAAGCTTTCCTTTGAGCCCACCTTGCTCAAATATTAAGCTCACCACCAACAAGCTAGAACCACTCTAATTTTGCACTAGAAAAATTAGAGCATTTTTCTTTGAGAAGTGTTTTCTTTTCTCAACTATTGAAGAAGAAAAATTGGAGAATTTTGGGAGAGTATTGCCCTAGGAATTTCGGCCATTGCATGTATCAGACAAGGGAGGAAGACTTTTCTTGGTTGTGGGAAAAGTTGAGTTAAAAAGTTGTGCCAAGCCTTGGTTATACAAAAAGTTGTCTCCCAACCTTTCACCTCCCATGCATGCAATGTTATTTGATTTTTATCAATTAAAAATCCATGGACTTATTTTAATTATCTCAAACATATTTGTGACTAATTAAACATTACTTGAAGTTACTCAAGTCAGTAGTTGAATAATTATTTTAATATTGGGCTCTACAAGACCCAATATGATTTAATTAATTCAACACTTGAATTAATTTAATTACTTGGACTCTACTAGGCCCACTAGTGTTTAATTAATTCAACACTTGAATTAATTTAATTTATTCCATAATAATGTTTATGAAAATCACAATTTTCAAATACATTATTTATTTGGCCAACTTTTAATCTAGGAACACTTCCACAAATTAAAAGTCACATTTCTCTCATAGAAGTCATACTTCTATTTTATTTATGCTTATAAACTCATTTACAAGCCGTTCAACACATTTCACAATTTTACTTCTCAACGAGATATAGAAAGCTAGTACTTGTGTGGCCCTCAATGGTTCATTGATACAACTAGCCAAGGGTTCACATCTCCATGTGATTTGGACTAAACATGTCCTTATATGTGCATACCCCAATTGCTCCATTCTTAATTATCAACTCCTTGATAACAAAAACGTCAGAACTCAAGTTTGATAGTACCCAACCAATCATGTTAAATGCCTAGCAGCATCGCTTACATGATTTCCTAGGTATCAAATGATAGTGCCTGCAAGAACCATTCAATTATGGTTAGCGTACAGTACGGTCCCTTCAACTCATATATCCCGACCGATTCTACAACCATTGGTATATCGAGAGTTGTCAATGAATCGGTACTATGTGTCATGTTGTAGTTGCATCGATGGTGTAATCTAAGAAACCCCTTTCTTAATTACCACCATACTCTGATCAGAGATTTCAACCTACATACACATGAGAACACATAGGATATCCATACCCGAAGGCAAGCGGTGAATCCCCGACTACAATGGATCGACTCCTATATGTTTCGACATAACACCCAACCTTGCCACCTGATGACCCCATGAGAGTCGGTAAACAAGTCAAAGTGTAATTCTAGCACATAGAGTCTCAATGTTGTCCCGGGTCATAAGGACTAATGGTGTACAACCATAAACTAGGACTTTTCTACTCGATAAATGAGAACCACTTGGAAAGTCCTTTATGGAGGGTTGTTCAGTGCATTCTACCAGGAGAACCTATCTGCATGCTCGGACATCACAATGTCCCCTACCAATGAAACATGATACTCACATCGCAGATACTAGTCTCTAACTAGAGCGGCCTATATCCTTCTTAGCGGCGGCTGAATCGACTAGGAACTTTTTAAAATATAGAGTATTTCAAATATGAGTTTCATGATACTCATCATAAGAGCATCTCATATTCTTTCTACTATTTGTAAATTCAAGGACTTTATCTATCCAACTAGCATGGGTATACATATAAAGAAGTGCCAAAATAATAATTTCAAATATAAATAAAATAAAGATCATTTATACATAGAGTTTCATTGTGAACACTCGGCCAACACTTGGCTCGACGGGTACCTACTCTAACAAGATGGTGGAATGCACAAAGCCTAGGCAACCCATGACCGGAAGAGTCTATGTGATGCAAGCTGCAGAGGATGAGACAAAGCCGACACTACACTGATTTCGAGGTAACCTAGCTATTTAAAATTTTTCGATGCTCTTCTTGCACGAAATGTTAAATTGGGTGATGAGATTTGATTGGGATATTGAAGAACTTAGAGGAAAATAGGATGCATGCACTACTTGAGCTGGATTTAGGAGTCGACTTTGGAAATATTTTTGAGTTAGAATTGTAATTTTCAAGATTTTGAGGACCGAATTGTAGAGTTAGAGGTTAAGTTTGAGATGAATAAGGGAATCTAAGCTTTGCAATCATCAAGTCAAGGAAAATTTCGAGGACGAATTCAATTTAAGGGGGGGAGAATTGTAACGTCCGAAAAATCAGTCCACACAAACCACATTAATGCAAAAATATTTTAATTTCTTAATTGTTTTATTTAATTGTTTTTAAATGCTAGCATGATGTTTATGATTAAATATAGGATTGCATGATTAAATGATTATGTGACATGTTTTCATGAAATTAAGGATTTTTACACGAATATTCGATAATAGGCAGGAAAAAGGAGACTCGGGACGACCAAGACAAGAATATGTAATTTTATTTAAATAGTGGCAAGGCTTCCCTGTATGATTTCAAATGATTTAATTTTTCTAAAAATGTTGGAGTTCGAATTATTTTACGAATCGAGCTCGATTTTTCCCGAGAAGCCAGTTTTGGGCAAACAGTGAGTTTTAAAAGATCAAAAATATTATTTTATGGTAAATAATTTTATAAAATTTTATATTTTAATTAATTAAGTGTTATTGGGACCAATTTAATTAATTTAAGTAGGTCCAATTACCCTTAAGCAAGCAAGCCCAAAACCAAAGCCCATTAATAGGTAATTAAGTTTATAAATAACTAAACATAGTCTTCAAACCCTCATATTTCAGCCTCCATCAGCCGAGAACACCTTGCACACACTCACATAATTTTCGAAAATATAAGGAGAAGGAAAGCTTGTGTTCTTCGTCGCCCGTTCGTCCTTCCTCGCCAACGATCGTATATTCGAGCGTTATAAACGCAAAGGCACGTTTCTTAAACTCTTTTAACATCATACAAATCATATTATGCTTGATTTAATTGTTAATGCATGGAAAATATGATGGTAGAATTATTTTTACGGTAAAACGTTTATTTTCAAAAACAAGACGATTTTACGTTTATTTGAAAAAGTTTTGAATCCAACGGACATGCTGCCAATACATGATAAAAATATGAATATATGAGGGACGAAACATGATAAATTAATCAAGAGAACAAGCTGGAACCATAAGATTTATTTTGAAAAGAAGGGACCGAGAATTGCATGGCTTGTGGCGTCTTCAAGTTTTAGATACTGTGCATGGGGGGGCTGGGCTCGGCCAGGGCTGGTTGGGCCTTGGCTAGGGTCGTGGTTAGGTTTTAGGAAGAGTCCTAGGAGGGCTAGGGCTCGAGCCAGGGGCTGGGGAAGAGTCCACGTGAAGTGGGACTCTCCCCCAAGCCACGCGCAGGTTTCAGGAGGGGGCCGCGAGTTCTAGGGGCTATGGCTCGGGTTGGGGCTAGGCTATGTGGTTCATCAGGGTCCTATGGTGATGGGCAGGGGTCGGTCCAGGGTTTGGGGTTGCTGGGTGAGCTGTTACTCGAGCTAACGCAGATCACGTGAGGGAAGCACTAGGTGATCGCGCGCGACTACTTCTGGTGCAGGGCTTCGTGCGTGCGGTAAGGGGCTGGGCTAGGCTTGGGTATGGTATGGGCGTGGTCCACGGATGGTGAGAGTCATGTGGGCTCGGTGGTGGCTCGGTTGGGAGAGTCCTAGACTAGTTAGGAGTCCTATTGCACCAAGGAACTCACACGCACACACATGCAGATTATGGGGTCAAGTTGCAACATGGTTTGGGCGAGCTTGGGCTAGGTTCAAGGACTTGGGCTTGGTCAGGAGGGTGCCTAGATGAGTTGGCTAGGGTTTGGCTTGAGGTGGCTCGGGCGTGGCTCGAGTAAATCGGGGTCGGGTTGATCGGTTAATTAAGGGTCAATTTCGAAAATTAAACAACTAAAATTGAATCCATGGGTCCACGGGTGTGATTCATGACTTGGAAGGATAGAATAAATACTAAAAATGTTAATTTAAAATTTGGGATTAAAATAACGAGTTTTGAAATTTTCCGTGATTTAATCGTCACACGAAACACTAATTAACGCATTAATTGAAACACCTAGTTTTAGGATTTATAAAATTATGAAAAATTAGTTTAAAGCTTAAATAATTATTAAAAGTCTAATTTTTTAATTTGGGAATTTAATATAAAGGTTTGGTTTAATTCGGGATTAAAACGCGTTAATATGTCTTATTTAAATATTAATTTAAAAGTCATCGATTTAAGCCAAATAAAAATATGAGAAAATTCATGTAAGCCTAAATAATTAGTTAGAATAATCCCATGTCATTAAAAGTGAGAAAAAGATAAATTCGAGAATTTTACGTCTAAGGGCAAAACGGTCTTTTTACACTTAGAAAAATACTAAAATGCTTGGCAGCGTCCCGAAAGATCATAATGCTTGTAAAATGATATTTTATGATTTATTATGATGATTTTGATGATAATATGTATTTTAATGATTTATGGTCAAGCTGTGTAATTTATACTGTCTAAAATGTTATTTTTGGAAAGCTATCTTATTTTATGATTTTTAAAGAAAAGGAAAAATATTTTGAAGGATGTGAATTGACTGTGACAAAAGATATGATTTATGATATAAGATTTTGTGGGGATAACGTGAGGGAAAAAGGCCCCAGAGGGAACCCATCTACGGGAAAAGGCCCCCGAGGAAACCCATTTATGGGAAAAGGCCCCAGAGGGAACCTGTCTATGGGAAAAGGCCCCCGATGAAACCCCAACGATCGTATTTCCACGGTGGAGCCTAGTGCACACCCCTATGGGCCATGTGGAGCTAAGACTGCAGTCGACCAAAGGATAAAAGCTAGTCACTTTCAAGGATCAAACTTCACCCAAAATGATATATGATTGAAAGCTTTACGATTTTAATGATTTTATGATATATGATATATGATAATGATTAAAGCTATTTTTAAATGATTTTTTTTAAAAGATTTATTTATGCTTAAAGTTATTTTAAAATTATTTTATTATTTATGATTTATTTATGCCCAAATAATTTTTAATGGTTTATTTATGTTCAAAAGATTATTTTAAATAAAAATATGATTTTTAAATGTATGTGGATGTATATGTATTATTTGTTATCTATGTTTAGAACGTGTTGAGTCTTTAGACTCACTAGGTTTGTATGATGCAGGAATTGGTGATTTTGGAGGCGGCGACGATTGAGTCAATCGAGTGCAACAGTACACACCCGAGGGCCTTAATGTTTCCGCACTAGCTAGATAGATTTCTGATTTAAAGATTTTGCTAATGATTTTTATTAGAGATATTTTTATGCTTTATTTTTATTGTTAGCCGATCTTTTCAAAGGTCGATTTACGAATTTTTGGTTAGCCGATTATTTAGGATTTTATTTCATGCACTCGAGTTTTAAATTGTTAAATTATTTTATTTAGTTTAGTATTTAGAATTTATGATTTATGATTAAAAAAAAATATCGAGGTCGTTTCAGACCTACTTAGCATGGACTCTACGTTTTGTGACACCTCGACCCAATTTAATAAAATACAGCGGAATTTAAAATTTTCTTACAAAGTGGAAGGACGTTCCAAAATGCATTTCCATAAAATCCTTAAAAGTAAATACATGATCATTTAAATGATAACACAAAAATACAAACTATCATTCATATGATCATGTCCAAAAATACTTGCAAAATAATCATTCATCCTTCCAACTTCGTATGCATATGACTCCAATCCACCGTCAACGTCCTGGTCCGTCGCTCTTAGCTGCATCACATGAAATAACTGAAATGAGTATAAAACTCAGCAAGTGGAATTCTTACATAGCAATGATCATATCATACTCTGAAAACATAGCTTTGAAATCATTAAATACCATCAACTCTGAAACATAAATATCATAGCAATAGCATAACAATGAGATGGTATTTCACTTTACTCTGGTTGGATTGATATCAATAGTAACTCTGTCTGTGGTGCTCGTATCCCATCGATATAAATCGACAACTCTGAGGGATATAAGCCTATGGTCGTTGATCAACTAATTGCATGCAATCTCTGACTATGTATCTATCAATCCATAAAACATTTAAACTCTTTCTTGGGACATTTAATCAAACACTTTGAATGCTCTAATCTCTTGTATTCCCTTTTTATAATTGAGACATTAAATTGTCTCCAATATACATGACAATGAAATCAATACATACTCAAGAATCAAATGAAGGGAATAGCATATTAAAACCTTTGGAATTGTTAGAGTAGGTGCACGTCGAGCCAAGTGTTGGCCGACTGTTCACGATGAAACTCTTTGTATAAACGATCTTTATTTTAATAATATTTGAATTTATTAATTTGGCGCATCTTTATCCTTATACCCATGCTAGTTGCATAGATAAAGTCCTTGAATATACAAATAGTAGAAAGAATATGAGATGCTCATATGATGAGTATCATGAAACTCATATTTGGAATACTGTATATTCTAAACCGTTCCTAGTCGATTCAGCCGCCACTAAGAAGGATAAAGGCCGCTCGAGTTAGAGACTAGTATCTGCGATGTGAGTACCATGTTTCATTGGTAGGGGACATTGTGATGTCCGAACATGCAGATAGGTGCTCCTTGTAGAGTGCACTGAACAACCCTCCATAAAAGGACTTTCCAAGTGGTTCTCACTTATCGAGTGGAAAAGTCCTGGTTTATGGTTGTACAGAATTAGTCCTTATGACCCGGGACAACATTGAGACTCTATGTGCTAGAATTACACTTTGACTTGTTTACCGACTCTCATGGGGTCATCAGGTGGCAAGGTTGGGTGTTCTGTCGAAACACATAGGAGTCGATGCATTGTAGTCGGGGATTCACCGCTTACCTACGGGTATGGATATCCTATGTGTTTTTCATGTATGTGTGGGTTGAAATCTCTGATCAGAGTATGGTGGTAATTATGAAAGGGGTTTCATAGATTACACCATCGATGCAACCACAACATGACACATAGTATCGATTCATTGACAAATCTCGATAGACCAATAGTTGTCGAATCGGTCGGGATATATGAGTTGAAGGGACCGTACTGTACGCTAACCATAATTGAATGGTTCTTGCAGGCACTATCATGTGATACCTAGGGAATCACGTAAGCGATGCTGCTAGGCGTTTAACGTGATTGGTTGGGTACTATCAGACTTGAGTTCTGACGTTCTTACTATCAAGGAGTTGATAAGTAAGAATGGAGCAATTGGGGTATGCTCGAATAAGGACATGTTTAGTCCGAATCACATGGAGATGTGAACCCACGGCTAGTTGTATCAATGAACCATTGAGGGCCACACAAGTACTAGCTTTGTAAATCCCGATGAGAAGTAAAATAGTTCAATGTGTTGAACGGCTTATAAATGTGTTTATAAGCGTAAAGAAAAATAGAAGTATGACTTCTATGAGAGAAATATAAATTTTAATTTATGGAAGTGTTCCTAAGATTAAAATTTGGCCAAGTAAATAATGTAGTTGAAAATTGTGATTTTCATAAACATTATTGAGGACTAAATTAAATTAATTCAAGTGTTGAATTAATTAAACACTAGTGGACCTAGTAGAGTCTAAATAATTAAATTAATTCAAGTGTTGAATTAATTAAATAATATTGAGCCTTGTAGAGCTCAATTAAAATAATTATTTAACTAGTGGGACTTGAATAAATTCAAGTAGTATTTAATTAATCCCAAATGTGTTTGAGATAATTAAAATTTAGTCCATGGTTTTTAATGTGTTAAAAACCATATTATATATGCATGACATGCTAGGGTTTGCATGCTTGGGAGGTGAAGAGGTGTGGAATATTTTTTATTAAAAAATTCAAAAGGCATGCAACTTTTGAGAGACAACTTTTCACAATACCTAGGCTAGTCTCCCACTCTCCCTAACACTCTCACTTGGCCGAACACACACACACACACAATTCTCTCCATTTTCTTCTTGTTTTGTTCTTCAAGTGTTGAAGAATAAAAATCATTCTCATTGAAAAATCTTCTAGTTTTTCTAGTGCAAAACTAGAAGGGATTTACATAGCTAAGTGGTGGGCCTAATTCTTGAAGAGGAAGAAGGTGTGCTTGTAGATTTTCATCCATACAAGAGCTAAAGTGTTTACACTTTAGTTGGTGCCATTCATCAACTCTAAGGGGTTGATAGGTAAATCTTTCTTAAACATCCTATGCATGTTTTTGTGATTTTGTAAATATTACACAAAATATATATGGTGGCCGAATTTTTGTGCTAAAATTAAAAATTTTTTACTTCCGTTGCGCTTCCGGCCACCGTAACCGGTCCGCTTTCAAGTGGTATCAGAGCTTAGGTTACGGCTTTGTGCAATATTTGCATAATATTATGTTGAGATCGATTTCTAACCGTTTGAGAATTTTTGTGCAATAAAATCTTCAAGGCCGAAATTTGAAAAACAAAAAAAATAAAAAAAAAAACATTTTTTCGGGCAGCCGAGGGGCTGCCCGAGGGGGCTGCCCGAAAATTTCGGGCAGCCGAGGGGCAGCCCCCGAAATGCTGGTTTTTTAAAAATAAAAAAAAAAAAATTTTTTGTTGCCGGAATCCGGCGACGGAGCTCCGGCGACGGCGATGACGGCTAGGGTTTCCAAAAGTGTTTTGGATAATCTTAGTGTCATGGGCCTTGAGATGTTGGGCCATTGGATGACCAACATAATTTGTGAAATTTAAATGGGCCAAAATATTTTAAGTGAAAAATGGTTTTTTGGGCCCTTAAGTTTAAATTTACAATTGTTGCACATATTTTCTCATAAAATAAATAATTGAAGTGGGACTTTAATTATTTATAGTAAATTGTGATTTACAAGAAATTCGATTATAAATAAATTAATTTGAAAGTAGACAAAGGTGTTTGTATACTTTGTTAATTTAATTTATAATTGTGGCGGTTAGTGATTGGATCAAGATATATAATATTGGATCAATTAATTATAGTGATAATTAATTGATGGTGTATGATATGTGATATTGTGCATGAAAGATGATCAAAAGCCCAAGCCCAATTTGCTAGGTGTATGCTAGGATATTTGTGTTGTATGATTGTAATAATTATCAATTTAAAGTGGGCTTGGTTTATGGCCCGTTCCCACCCCATGAGATGTATCCCTATGTGCCATGGATATTTAATTGTAAATATTAGAATAGTGGAAGATCAAGATTGGAATATGGTGGCCTTGGTGATTATGAAGATCGAAGACATGTAATATTGGATGCTAATGTAATAATGTAGTTGCATTTGCATCCCGTGCATTTACCCTAGGATTGGACCTAGGCCCGTGTTTGGCTCACACGGGCCATTAGTATTGGGGCAATTGATCATCCTTGTACTGTTTTCTATTTATAATATATGCATGATATGTTATAAATAATGAGTATGTGCGTTATTATTATTATAATAACAAAGTTGCATGAATCCGGCAAACATACGATCAAACATGGCGAGCTTTTAAAATAAAATTAATGATGAGACCTTTCAAAATTAAAAACCCTCATTTTGAATAAGATTCAAAATTAATATCAAGTCCGAAAAGGGGAATTATAAATTTGTTTATAATTTCCTTGACTTCCATCGACAATGGGTGCATGATGAACGCTACCCGTACTCGGGGCTCGGCTCAGATAATTGAGGGGGCTCTGGGTGCCGGAAAGCTGTGACATCCATTGACATAGTGATGTGAACTACGTGGAACTCCCATGACTTCGGCTCAGATAATTGAGGGAACTCATGGCGACCGTCCATTAAGGTTCAACATCGATGGGTAAGGCTTGACACGTAAAGATGAACGACGTCTATAATGGGTCCTAATCAAACGTGAGACAAAAGTTTACGTTAAGGGTTGCATTGTGATGCAATTGGGAAACTACCTTTTAGGAATTGTGATTGGCTGTATAATCGGGATCATAATTCGCTAATTGGACCTTACGTACCTACTGAGGAAAGGAGTTTCCCGTTTTCACTAGAGGGTAGTGAAAATGTCAAAACAGTGGGAGCGATTATTTATAAAGTAAAAGTCCAAACTTTATATCTTATTAAATATTTTGAAATAGTCATTAACATTTATCTGTTTTTACTTTTCAGTACAAATCTGTGACAATGTCATCAATTCGCAACCCGTTTTCGGTTATTCTCGAAAAACACGTTCTAACCGGACCTAACTATATCACTTGGCTAAGAAATTTAAAGATCGTCCTAAACTCGGAGAGAATCGCATACACACTGACTGAGTCGCCCCCTGATGAGGCTCCGACTGACTGCAGTCCCGAGGAACTGCAGACCTACAAGGATTGGTGCGACCATGACTTGAAGGCCAAGTGTTACATGCAGGCTTCGATGAACGATGAGCTGCAAAGGCGATTCGAGGATGCAAAGAATGCTGCTGACATTCATTTGCACCTCAAGGAGCTCTTCGGTGAGCAGACTCGACCTTTGAGGCATGCCACAGTAAAGGAGCTCATCACTTTACGCATGCGAGATGGGACTTCGGTCCATTAGCATGGCCTAAAGTTGATTGGGCTCGTGGACAAGCTCGTGGGCATGGATTTGATCTTGCCATCAGAGTTGACCACGGATGTGCTACTGTTGTCACTGCCTAGCTCTTTCGATCCTTTTGTCGTGAACTTCAATATGAACAAGCTCGAGCCCAGCCTTGAAGAGTTGGTGAACATGCTTGTGACCTTTGAGTCCACCATCAAGAAGGAGAAGTCGGTTCTTTATGTGGGCTCTTCATCTGGCACGAAGACCGGTCCACATGGGAAGGGAAAGAAGCGTTCTTTCCAGCGCCCCAAGAAGAGCGAGCCCTTGAAGAGGCAGACTCCGAGTCCCGTAGTGGCAGCCGCGCCAGCCCAGGCTGAGAAGACTGTTGACATCTGTCACCACTGCAAGAAGCCTGGACATTGGAGGCGTAACTGCAGGGAATATCTTGCGCAGAAGGGTTCTGGCAAAGGTATGTTCTACATTGAAGTGAATATCTCCATTAACTCTACTTCTTGGGTATTGGATACCGGATGTGGCTCACATCTCTGTAATGATTTGCAGGTGATGGGAAGAAGTAGGAAGCTCAGGGAAGGTGAGACCTTCTTGAGGTTGGGCAATGGAGCAAGGGTTGCTGCCAAGGCTGTGGGAGATGTTTATTTATGTTTGAACAATGATTTTAATTTGGTTTTAAGAGATGTTTTATTTGTACCAGACTTGATCAAAAACATTAATTCCATTCCTATGCTTGATATCGATGGATTTTCTTGTTTATTTGGCAAAGGTGTTTGCAATATTTACAAGAATGAATGTTTAGTTGGTACCGGTGAACTTGAAAACAATCTCTACACCTTAAAATTAAAAGATATTCCACTTAACAATGTCCAAACGATAACAACAACAAATAAGCACAAACAAGATACTCTTAATGCGGCACAATTATGGCATGCTCGATTAGGTCATATTTCCTCAAGAAGGATGAACAAGCTAGTGGGAGTTGGCATGTTTGATATGTCTGATATTAATGCTCTCACGACTTGTGAATCCTGTCTGGAAGGAAAGATGACCGAAATTCCCTTTAAGGGCCATGCGGAGCGAGCCAAAGGGTTATTGGATTTGATCCATACCGATGTGTGCGGTCCGCTTAGCATCACCACTAAGCATGGACATGCCTACTTCATCACCTTTACCGATGACCATTCGAGGTATGGGTATGTGTATTTGATGAAATACAAGTCTGAAGCCTTTGAACGGTTCAAAGAATTCAGAAGTGAAGTAGAGAAACAATTGGGACGAAGCATCAAGACACTTCGATCGGATCGAGGTGGTGAGTACTTGAGTGCCGAGTTCCAAGAGTATCTAAGGGAGAATGGGATTCTCTCGCAGTGGACTCCGCCCGCTACACCACAGTTGAATGGTGTTTCGGAGCGTCGTAACCGGACTTTGATGGACATGGTTCGGTCTATGATGGGGTTCACGGAGTTGCCGCCATCCTTTTGGGGATATGCGCTTGAGACAGCGGCACTGTTGTTGAACCATGTCCATACAAAAGCAGTTGATAAGACACCATATGAGATATGGATGGGTAAGCCACCCAAATATTCTTATTTTAGAATATGGGGGTGCCCTGCTTATGTGAAGCAGGTAGTGGGAGATAAATTGGATAGTCGATCCATTTTATGCTAGTTTGTGGGATATCCAAGGAATTCAGCTGGATATTATTTCTATCATCCTCAAGAAACAAAGGTGTTTGTTTCTAGGAACGCAACCTTTTTGGAAAGGGAATTTCTATTGGATAGAAAAGGCGAGATGATAGAACTCGAAGAGGTTCGAGAAACACCCACAGTTGTAGAACCCACACCCGAGAAGCCAAGTGAGGAGATACAAGCTCCTAGAAGAACCGAGAGAGTCTCGAGACCACCTGTGAGGTATGGTCTGCTTCTTGAAGAGGGCCATGATGAGCCTAATCTTGGATGTGATCCAAGGACCTTCAAAGAAGCGTTATCGGATGTCGATTCATCCAAATGGCTTGAAGCAATGGAATCTGAGATGAATTCCATGCATTCGAACCAAGTGTGGAATCTAGTGGATCCACCTGAGGGAATTGTTCCCATAGAGTGTAAATGGATTTACAAGAGGAAACTTGGGGCGGATGGGAAGGTATTGACCTTCAAGGCGCGACTGGTTGCAAAAGGGTATACTCAAAGGCAAGGTGTTGACTATGAGGAAACCTTTTCTCCAGTTGCGATGTTCAAGTCCATTAGGATTTTGCTAGCCATAGCTGCATGGTATGACTATGAGATATGGCAGATGGATGTCAAGACTGCCTTCCTTAATGGGGATATTAAGGAAGAGATTTACATGTCTCAACCTGAAGGGTTTACATCTATCGGAAGTGAGCATATGGTATGCAAACTTCAAAGATATATTTATGGTCTTAAGCAGGCATCTAGGAGCTGGAACCTCAGATTCGATAGTACAATCAAAGAGTTTGGTTTTACTAAGAATCCTGAGGAACCCTGTGTGTATAAGAAGGTCAGTGGGAGTGCTGTGACATTCCTTGTTCTTTATGTTGATGACATTCTACTCATTGGGAATGATGTAGGAATGTTGCAATCAACAAAGATATGGTTAGCAAGTAAGTTCTCAATGCAGGACTTGGGTGAAGCATCTTTTGTATTGGGAATACAGATTTATAGAGATAGATCAAAAAGATTGCTTGGTCTCACCCAGTCCACATACATTGATACCATCGTGAAGCGGTTCTCGATGGATGAGTCCAAGAAAGGACATCTACCAATGTGTCATGGCGTGTCCCTATCCAAGTCTATGTCTCCCAAGACTGATGCAGAGATAGCGGCGATGACACGAATTCCGTATGCTTTGGCTATTGGTAGCATCATGTATGGGATGATATCTACACGTCCTGACGTGGCTTTTGCACTAAGTGTAGTGAGTAGATATCAATCCAACTCTGGTCTTCCACACTGGAAAGCTGTGAAAGACATCCTCAAGTATTTGAGAAGGACCAATAAGTTGTTCTTGGTCTATGGGGGTGGAGAACTAAAATTGGAAGGCTATACCGACTCTAGCTTCCAAAGCGATGTTGATGACTCGAAGTCAACCTCCGGATTCATATTCATGCTCAATGGTGGTGCTGTCTCTTGGAAGAGTTCCAAGCAAGACAGTACTGCGGATTCCACCACTGAGGCAGAATACATTGCTGCATCGGCTGCAGCAAAGGAGGCCGTTTGGATTAGGAATTTCGTCCAAGAGTTGGGCGTCATTCCAAATGGAGTTGCTCCTATCCCGGTGATGTGTGACAACACGGGAGCCATAGCTCAGGCGAAGGAGCCAAGGTCTCATCAGAAGTCCAAACACGTATTGAGAAAGTACTACATCCTCAGAGAGATCGTGGAAAGAGGAGATGTCAAGATTGAAAAAGTCGGCTCCGCAGATAATGTTGCTGATCCACTAACTAAGCCTTTACCAGGACCATCGTTCGAGAAGCATCGCGAATCAATGGGTCTGAAGTATATGGGTAGTTGGCTCTAGTGCAAGTGGGAGATTGTTAGAGTAGGTGCACGTCGAGCCAAGTGTTGGCCGACTGTTCACGATGAAACTCTTTGTATAAACGATCTTTATTTTAATAATATTTGAATTTATTAATTTGGCGCATCTTTATCCTTATACCCATGCTAGTTGCATAGATAAAGTCCTTGAATATACAAATAGTAGAAAGAATATGAGATGCTCATATGATGAGTATCATGAAACTCATATTTGGAATACTGTATATTCTAAACCGTTCCTAGTCGATTCAGCCGCCACTAAGAAGGATAAAGGCCGCTCGAGTTAGAGACTAGTATCTGCGATGTGAGTACCATGTTTCATTGGTAGGGGACATTGTGATGTCCGAACATGCAGATAGGTGCTCCTTGTAGAGTGCACTGAACAACCCTCCATAAAAAGACTTTCCAAGTGGTTCTCACTTATCGAGTGGAAAAGTCCTGGTTTATGGTTGTACAGAATTAGTCCTTATGACCCGGGACAACATTGAGACTCTATGTGCTAGAATTACACTTTGACTTGTTTACCGACTCTCATGGGGTCATCAGGTGGCAAGGTTGGGTGTTCTGTCGAAACACATAGGAGTCGATGCATTGTAGTCGGGGATTCACCGCTTACCTACGGGTATGGATATCCTATGTGTTTTTCATGTATGTGTGGGTTGAAATCTCTGATCAGAGTATGGTGGTAATTATGAAAGGGGTTTCATAGATTACACCATCGATGCAACCACAACATGACACAAAGTATCGATTCATTGACAAATCTCGATAGACCAATAGTTGTCGAATCGGTCGGGATATATGAGTTGAAGGGACCGTACTGTACGCTAACCATAATTGAATGGTTCTTGCAGGCACTATCATGTGATACCTAGGGAATCACGTAAGCGATGCTGCTAGGCGTTTAACGTGATTGGTTGGGTACTATCAGACTTGAGTTCTGACGTTCTTACTATCAAGGAGTTGATAAGTAAGAATGGAGCAATTGGGTTATGCTCGAATAAGGACATGTTTAGTCCGAATCACATGGAGATGTGAACCCACGGCTAGTTGTATCAATGAACCATTGAGGGCCACACAAGTACTAGCTTTGTAAATCCCGATGAGAAGTAAAATAGTTAAATGTGTTGAACGGCTTATAAATGTGTTTATAAGCGTAAAGAAAAATAGAAGTATGACTTCTATGAGATAAATATAAATTTTAATTTATGGAAGTGTTCCTAAGATTAAAATTTAGCCAAGTAAATAATGTAGTTGAAAATTGTGATTTTCATAAACATTATTGAGGACTAAATTAAATTAATTCAAGTGTTGAATTAATTAAACACTAGTGGACCTAGTAGAGTCTAAATAATTAAATTAATTCAAGTGTTGAATTAATTAAATAATATTGAGCCTTGTAGAGCTCAATTAAAATAATTATTTAACTAGTGGGACTTGAATAAATTTAAGTAGTATTTAATTAATCCCAAATGTGTTTGAGATAATTAAAATTTAGTCCATGGTTTTTAATGTGTTAAAAACCATATTATATATGCATGACATGCTAGGGTTTGCATGCTTGGGAGGTGAAGAGGTGTGGAATATTTTTTATTAAAAAATTCAAAAGGCATGCAACTTTTGAGAGACAACTTTTCACAATACCTAGGCTAGTCTCCCACTCTCCCTAACACTCTCACTTGGCCGAACACACACACACACAATTCTCTCCATTTTCTTCTTGTTTTGTTCTTCTAGTGTTGAAGAATAAAAATCATTCTCATTGAAAAATCTTCTAGTTTTTCTAGTGCAAAACTAGAAGGGATTTACATAGGTAAGTGGTGGGCCTAATTCTTGAAGAGGAAGAAGGTGTGCTTGTAGATTTTCATTCATACAAGAGCTAAAGTGTTTACACTTTAGTTGGTGCCATTCATCAACTCTAAGGGGTTGATAGGTAAATCTTTCTTAAACATCCTATGCATGTTTTTGTGATTTTGTAAATATTACACAAAATATATATGGTGGCCGAATTTTTGTGCTAAAATTAAAAATTTTTGACTTCCGTTGCGCTTCCGGCCACCGTAACCGGTCCGCTTTCAGGAATACCATACATATATTATCATGTGAGCACAAGAATGAAATTCCACTTACAACCAACAAGAACACCTTCAACTAATCTCTTGGTTGAATTCCTACAACAATAAACCATATATAACACCATCAATAACCCAATAATCCAACAATCAAACCATTTAATCCAAAATACCAACACAATCAACAAACCCAACAATTCTCCCAACACCAAACCAAGAATAAATCATACCAAAAGCTTACCTTAGCTTCCTTGATCCCAAAATAACTTAGTTCTCTCAACAATAATCCACCAAGAGGCTTGAATCAAAGAAAGGAAATGATAGGAAATGGAACCCTAGCTCTCCCTTGAAGAGAAGAATCGAGAAGAATGAAGAAATGAGGCAAAAAGTGAGCAACTCAACCACTTAAATAACTAAAAATCCGAAAACTTGCTTATACTGTGCCCGGCGCTCGGGCGGTCGAAAATTACCGCTCGGACGCCAATGTTTCTGCCTGAAATCCAAAAATCCAGAAGTGGTGGCGCTCGGGCGGCCAAACATTACCGCTCGGGCGCCACTCTGTGCACTGCAACGCTAAAGATCGCTTCAGAAACCCCTCTTCCAGTCCGAATTAGAAAAAGTGGTAAACTACAAAGTTGTAGCTCTATGTCTTATCTTGACTCCCTCAAAATTTCAGATCATTTGGAGGTCTGAGTAAAAGGTTATGCCCATTCTCCCAACATGTGTCACTGGAGGAACGACGAAACACACGACACATTTCGGGGCTCTTTTGGCTTATCTTCCACAATGATTTGAACAAAACTCAAAATAAGAAAGTTACACCTTTATGTCTTATCTAATCACTCCAATTAGCCTCATACCAATTGGCTCAACATACGAATTATCATGAATTTAATCGTAACGCCGCTACAACTGCACCACCCATCATCTATAACCAACCTTACTATAAATCCTAAATCGAAACTCTTAACATCCAAACTATACTTAAACTTGACCAAGAAGTCAATAAACATACGAAATCTTAAACCGTACCGTACACCATGCCTGGCTATTACACGTTTACTCGCCTGAGACCTAGCCAACCCAATGAGCCTCTCGTGCACCTTCCTAGGACGCTAAGCACTCACCCTAGCCCAGCCCTAAGCCCCTAGGCCGAGCCATCTACCCTGCCCAAGCCGCGCAGCCTTGCGCATCTCTCCTAAGAGCTCTCGGGTGGGAGTCCTAGCTTGATAGGACTCCTCCTAGCCCTCTTGACTCGAACCCTAGCGTGGCTAGGGCTCTTCCCTCGACTCAACCAGACTCTGACCAAGCCAAGCACCCAAGTCAAAAAACTGAGCCCTATGATAAACCCTTACCAGCTTTTGGTTCCAGCTTGTGTCATGTGCGTGTGCAGCGTGAGTGGTGTGTCTTAGGACTCTTTAAAACGTGTAGGAACCACCCTTAAACATTTCGTAATCATGGAAGCCCCTAACATGTTAAACATAATTTAGGATCAACACACATATTTAAAAACCATCCTAGATGCAAAAACGAAAATATAACCAAATGTCCCTTATTTTTCATGCAAAACATGTTCAAGAAATTACTATGATGTGATGGATGAGTAGAAGGAGAGAATATGTCGTTCCTTTGCGTTTTAAACACAAGAATATTCGATGGCGATGCGAAGAATTTTGACGTAGGAGACCCTAGGATGAATTATCTTCAAAAGTGTGGTTGTTTCCTCTTGAAAGTGGTGTGTGTGTGTGTGTGTGCGTGTCTTCTATTGGGGAGGGTCACGTATGAGTTGTGGGGGAGAGGGGCGTGAGTTATGAGTGTTTGGGGGTGGAAATTTGTATTTTAAATAGTTAATTAGGATACTAACAAAGCTTAGGCCCATTAGAGAAGTTAATTAGGCCCATTAGAGAAGTTAATTAGGCCCATTAAGCCCAATTGTGCATTTTTTAAAATATTAAAAATTATTTTGACTAGAAAAGTTAGTGAATTTATTAGCCGGATTGCCAAAACGTTCGTGTTTTTGTTGAAAAACCAACACCGATAAAATTTACGTACCGGTGTATAAAATCACCTCAAAACCCCTTATTTTCAAAAATATGAAAAATCATCAATCAGATTTTAAATAATTTATAACAGTTATTTAATAAAAATGTTTTCTATTTTTTCAGTCCTCGGTATTCATTCTTCGATCGCAACTCGAATAATCCTTAAAAATACATTTTAACGCATGAAAGTAGAAAACTACTAAAACATTACATAAGTGTGTTACATAATTATTTTAGCAATTAAAATCTTTTAATTACTCATTTTTCATATTTCCTAGATTTGCATGCAGTTGGATTACGTCGTCTTAATTTTGGACCTTACACTTTTGATCATGACTCTCGTTTTCTTGATATTGGTGCAGGGGATACCATGGCTGCTGGTTTAGGGGTTGTTCTTGGCATGGGATATGGTGTCATGGGGCTGGAGACGGTTGGAGGTCGAGCACTAGCGAAGGCCGTAGGTTTTTCTTGGTGGCGTGAGTCGGGAGTCGCTAGATCGGAGGATTTGAGCGAGCCAGTGGTGCAAGGACCGTAACTAGCCTTGTACCAGACCCTGGCGGGTCTGAATCATGGCCTAAGATGGCTCGAACGCTGCTTGACTTGACCACAAATCTGATCGAGAGAGTTTTCCCAAGTTTGGTCGTTGGTGGGGTTCTTTTGGTGACTCTCATGGGGCTAGGATTCTTGACTAGATTGGTCCAGAAGGGGTCCAATGGTGAGCTAGGTGTGGTGGTTTGAGGCTGGTTCGAGTTGGTTAAGAGTAGGGTAGAAGTTAGCTTATATATGTTTGGATGTTATTCTGTCACAAGGTTAGCGCCGCGGCGCTGCCCTTTTGGCGCCACAGCGCCTTGACTTCGAACTGGTAGCGCTGATGCCGGGCGCCTAGGCGCTAACCAAGCGCCGCAGCGCCACAGTGTCAGCGCTAGTCCAGGGTTTGAGGGGCTTTGGTTTAAGCGCTCTTGTTTCGTTTGGGTATTAACACGTCTTATGGCTGAGCTTAATAAGGGTTAGATTATGTCATAAGAAGCTTGATTATGAGCAGTTGAATTATGATTTAAGCATGGTCATATTCAGGTAGAGATCACGTATATGAATTTTTATGTAATTATGAAAAAATACTTTGCATGCTTGATTTTAAGAAGAAATTACGTATATGCATGGTTTTATAAAGTGATAAATATGATGACATGTTTTGAAGGATGAGAGTTGGTTGTGAGTAATACGATAACACGATGACATGTAAGGCCAATGATCAGTGGACGGGTAATGCGGTCGCTGATGTCCCCGTTGCCGAGCACCACGGTTACACGTAGATGGATCCATCGACTGACACGATGATACGAAAGCACAACAATTGAACGAAATTCAAATAAGAACAGCGAACATGTATATGCTGATATGATGTGATATGTTATGAAGATATTTGTGCTTCGACAGGTTATGATTATATATGCGACTTTTACGATCATGAAATGTATGTTGATTACAGTACTTTTCATTGTTGTATGAATTGTATATGTACTCGTTATAACGTTACAGGTTTGTTGAGTCTTTAGACTCATTATGAAACGTACCGTACATTTACTACTTCAAAATTTGCGGAAAAATTAAAATTTTTCTTTAATATAAAATAATCTTCAATATTTGCCATAAAATACCACAACCATATCCCCCATAAGAAAAGGTTGTCGAAAGAGTCGTTCATAAAATATTTGAAATTCAACAACACCAATAAAATCTGCTAACAAAATACTTGCTCAAAACATCTCCCATCACATCATATAAATCAGAGTATTTTTAAACTTTGCATAAAAACTTGAACTTTCATAAACTTGAGCTTTGCATAAACTTTGAACATACATGCATGAAAGTGGATCGGTTACGGTGACCGGAAGCGCAACGGAAGTTTAAAAATCAAATTTTTCATGTAAATTTTCGGCCACCTCATGATAATGTGTAGCAAATACAATAAAACACAAAAATGACATTCATAGTGTGTTTAGAATTTTACCTATCAATCTTAAAAGATTGATGATGGCTCCAACTTAGTTGATATACAACTAAGCTCTTCAATGGCTAGACAATCTTCAAGCTTCCTTTGAGCCCGCCTTGCTCAAATATTAAGCCCACCACCAACTAGCTAGAACCACTCTAATTTTGCACTAGAAAAATTAGAGCATTTTTCTTTGAGAAGTGTATTGTTTTTCAACAATTGAAGAACAAAAATTGGAGGAGAATAATGAATAGTATTTTCGGCACTATTCATCCTAGGAGAGAAGGAGAGACTTTTTTTTTGGTTTTGCAAAAAGGTTGTGGTGTCCCAAAGCATCCCATGCCTTGGACATTGAAAAAGTTGTCTCCCAACCTTTCATCTCCCTTGCATGCCTTCCTATTTGGGCTTGTAACAATTACAAGGCCCATGGACTTTATTTAAATGTCTCAAACACATTTGAGCTCATTTAAAGTTTACTTGATTTTACTCAAGCCCACTAGTTTAATAATTATTTCTAATTGGGCTCTACAAGGCCCAATGTTATTTAATTAATCCAACACTTGTATTAATTTAATTACTTGGACTCTACTAGGCCCACTAGTGTTTAATTAATTCAACACTTGAATTAATTTAATTTAGTCCAAAATAATGTTTATGAAAATCACAATTTTCAAATACATTATTTATTTGGCCAACTTTTAATTTAAGAACACATTCATATATTAAAAGTTACATTTCTCTTATAGAAGTCATACTTCTATATTTCTTATGCTTATAAACTCATTTATAAGCCGTTCAACACATTGAACTAATTTCTCCTTTATAGAAGTCATACTTCTAATTTTCTTTTCGCTTATAAACTCCTTTATAAGCCGTTCAACACATTGAACTATTTTTACTTCTCAACGGGTTCTAGAAAGCCAGTACTTTTGTGGCCCTCAATGGTTCATTGATACAACTAGCCGTGGGTTCACATCTCCAGGTGATTCGGACTAAACATGTCCTTATATGAGCATACCCCAATTGCTCCATTCTTACTTATCAACTCCTTGATAACAAGAACGTCAGAACTCAAGTCTGATAGTACCCAACCAATCATGTTAAACGCCTAGCAGCATCGCTTACATGATTCCCTAGGTATCAAATGATAGTGCCTGCAAGAACCATTCAATTATGGTTAGCGTACAGTACGGTCCCTTCAACTCATATATCCCGACCGATTCGACAACCATTGGTTTATCGAGAGTTGTCAATGAATCGATACAATGTGTCATGTCGTAGTTGCATCGATGGTGTAATCTATTAAACCCCTTTCATAATTACCACCATACTCTGGCCAGAGATTTCAACCTACATACACATGTTAACACATAGGATATCCATACCCGAAGGTAAGCGGTGAATCCCCGACTACAATGCATCGACTCCTATATGTTTCGACATAACACCCAACCTTGCCACCTGATGACCCCATGAGAGTCGGTAAACAAGTCAAAGTGAAACGCTAGCACATAGAGTCTCAATGTTGTCCCGGGTCATAAGGACTAATGGTGTACAACCATAAACAAGGACGTTTCCACTCGATAAGTGAGAACCACTTGGAAAGTCCTTTAAGGAGGGTTGTTCAGTGCACTCTACTAGGAGCACCTATCTGCATGCTCGGACATCACAATGTCCCCTACCAATGAAACATGGTACTCACATCGCAGATACTAGTCTCTAACTCGAGCGGCCTATATCCTTCTTAGTGGCGGCTGAATCGACTAGGAACAGTTTAGAATATACAGTATTACAAATATGAGTTTCATGATACTCATCATATGAGCATCTCATATTCTTTCTACTATTTGTATATTCGAGGGCTTTATCTATGCAACTAGCATGGGTATACAGATAAAGATGTGCCAAAATAATAATTTCAAATATTACTAAAATAAAGATTGCTTATACATAGAGTTTCATTGTGAACACTCGGCCAACACTTGGCTCGACGGGCACCTACTCCAACAATGCATACATAATGACGTGCCATCACATAAACTTTTCTTTAAACATGATTTCATACTTCAACATACTTAACTTCATCATTTTGCGTAGATGATGTTTCAAAGCAAGTGACCCATAACATAATAAATATCTGATCAGACAAACCACAGTACTGGGCTGACAGGGACGTATCCACTGCCACATACATGAGATCCATGTTCATAATTTAACAGGCCAGTTGATCCACGTTCATAATTTAACGCTTCACAACCACGATCTAACCCGTTCATAATTTAACTGGTGGATTGGTCCCCGTTCATAATTTAACGCTTTCCAATCCTAACTTCAAACCCGTTCATAATTTAACGGGGTGGAGAGGTCCTCGGCCACGTTCACCGACTTCCAAACCCATTCACTTTTGGTCACAAGACATTTAGCATACCTCAAAAACTTCAAATATTTTCTTTGCACGTCATACATACTTACTTTGCATTGAGGGATTCGTTGGATTTCAATCGGGTCGTTGCTGCAACATACTAATATGAATACATAAACTTAACTTGTACAACTTAAACGTAAATGTCATGCTTAATCCCAAGCTAAATAGATTCTTAGAACATTCTATAATTTCCCATGACATAACCATGTAAAACATCATATTAAACCATTGTATAAAACCTCAAATCAAACCTTAAATAATAAAAGAATATACCTAAAATCTGAAGGTACATGGACCCCGTCCCTAGGTCCGTATCATGGTCCTTGTCCGTGCGCTTAAAAATTGTTGTGATGAAATAAGAAGGCACGGACACCGTGCCTACCTCCGTGTCCGGGTCCGTGTCCGCTCTGTTCGACGAATTATTTTATGAAAATTTTGCGACATGTCTATTCTCCCAATTAACACATAAGGCATCAAGATTCATCGCTATGAGACCATTCTAGGACACCATAACAATGAACTAAACTTTTATAATCACCCTACAATTCATACGACCCAAAATATTGTCATTTATATTAAAGTTTATTTCTTACGACATCTTAATAATTCAAGCTCTTAACGACATGAATCAAAACCTCAAAAATACTCTAAACATCATTACTCACTTTCTTATATGCAGCAACGATCACCCGTCGATCCCCAATAAAGCCTGCAACATAAAAACTTCAAGAACATATTAAAATTCATAACTTTCTTGAAACACGATTTGAGTAGTCATACTAAAAACACCATAACTCACTCGTTTTTAATCCAAATAACTCGAATGTTATATCAAATCGAATGTATCAAAAAGATCTACGTTTTTGTAATTAAAAGTTTTCTCAAAATATGTACCGAAAAATCGCAGTTTTCGAAAGAACAGCGAAACATGAGTTTTCGGATCTAAAAATAGCAGTCATACTAAAAACACCATAACTCACTCGTTTTTAATCCAAATAACTCGAATTTTATATCAAATCCAACGTATCAAAAAGATCTACGTTTTTGTAACTAAAAGATTTCTCAAAATATGTACCGAAAAATGGCAGTATTTTACAGAACAACAAAAACGTGAATTTGGTGATCCAAAATTGTTTCAAACTTGATCTAGACGTGATTGCTCAAACTTCTACGCATCGCACATATAATTTTTGCATAAATAACAACACAACGCATAATATGACAAGATCGATGCATCAATAACAGAATATACGTGCCTTTTGATATTTAAAATACCGTAACGACGATACCGAAGCGGAAATGATGCGGAAGACGATCCGGGACGAACGTGACTCAATTTTCTTCAAAGAAAACTTACTAAAACTTGCAGGAAATTTGTAAAGGAAAGGAACGATGCTTGTTGAAAGGAAAGGGGAGAGAAGAGGAATAATATGGAGGTTGATGGAGAAGAGTTTAACAAACACTTCTCTTCCCTTTAGTCAAAAGAAGTAATAACATGTGTGTTTTGTTTTAACAATAAAGGTGTGTGTGTGTGTGTACGTGTATGAATATATATATAATTGAATATATGTGTGAGTGATATGGAGATTATTGACAAAAGAGTTCAACACAAAATTCTCTTCTCCTTTAGTCAAATAAAATAATAGAATTGTGTTTATTGTTTTTGTGTATGTGATATACGTGTGTGTATGTAATATGCATAATTGAAGGTGTGTGTGTGTCTATTAGTCAAAAGAAGTAGGAGAAACGTGTGGGTGTATCTAATTAGATATCATTTGTGCTAACTAATAAATAAAATACTAATAAAAATGCTAACCCACTTTAATTTAAAATAAAATTTTCAATTAAAATAATACACAAAAATACTAATTTTAAAAATCTTAAACTTTTAAAATTACTAATTAAATGATTTAGGTTTAAAATTACTAAACCTAAACAAATCATTTAAATTGCCCCTATCTCAACTTAAAATAAAATGTCACAATTAGAATCACTAAAATCCACATTTGTTAAACTTTTAAAATTTAAACTCCTAAAATAACTTAATATTTAAATTAGGTTTTTAAAAATATTAACACTTCATAAATCATTTAAAATGTCTCATACCTAACTTAAAATAAAATACCACATTAAAATTTATTAAAAATCGTCCCGGTCTCCTTTCCTCGATCTCGCCTCGAATAATCGTCTGAAACATAAAACTCAAGAAACATGTTAGCATACATTAAATAAACATAAATAATTAAAATAATAAATTTCATAAATTAAATGAAAGCATACACTAAAATCATTTAATAAAATACATATGAAATTTAAAAACTTGCACTCAAGAGGTTCATGTGGACTTCTAATTTTCGAGACATCACAATCTATCCCCTTTAATTTGAATTTCGTCCCCGAAATTCGCTTATCCTCAATAATCCAAAAGTTTAGATTCTTAATTCTAGTATTCCAAAAATCCATGCTACCGCTGCGCTACTCTGATAAATATTTAAGTCTTATGTTGTCTTTACGCCTCTTCAATCCGAATTAAATTTCCTACCAAAAACCTCATTTGCGATTCACAACTTATGGTAACTTAGTTTACTTTACTAAAATCCCGAATTCTGACTTTTCTTGTCGTTCTCAATATTAGAAATGGAGGTTCAACCTTATCGTATCTTACTTCTTTATACTATACTTGTAATGTCAACGACCTATTACATTAGCATTTATGCAGTCCATCTTAAGAATTCTTTGCACCCAAAAAAATTTTACTGATCAACTCCTATCCTCGGCAATACACTTATAAGTTGAACATTTTTCTTACCTCATAATAATATTGGCCTACAACTCTTGAATCAATTCTTTACCTTACAATACCACCGTATGTAACTTAGCTATTTACAAATACGTCCCAAATATAAAATTGTTGCCAACCTTTAATTTCGAGTAAGGGATACGACAAGTATAAAAGTCTATATGATTTTTAAACAAAATAAATTATGACATCTCATTATAATAATAAGATATGATATACATAATTATTTAAATATATCTAATATTATATACACCATATTTTTACCATAAAATTATACAAATACATACATATACCAACGGTCATAAAACGGTAACAAACGACTATATTTTTAATTCTCTCTATAAATACCATCTCACAAATACATTCAATCATTCCAACTTTCTCTTCTTCTCTAAAACTTATTCTTCATCAAATTTTTCGAAGAAAAAGAAGATGGCTCTTGCAAAGTTATTTTCAATTATTTTAGTTATTATATTTACGATTCTTGTATTTATTGGAGAATATCCTCCTCATGTTTTTTCTTTATTTTTACGATTACTTGTAATTGTTGTTTATCCATTACTTTGTATTGCAATATTCATTAATTAATAAAATGCATCGTGATTTGTTGTACCACCATGGCAAACTTTTAGATTTCTTACTCAATAAAAATCTTAATATTCATTGATTGATAACTTATGTTGAACACCACTGATTCCTTTTTGTATTTATTTCACCAACAAAAATTTCCGTACTAACAAATATTTCATACATTTTAAATTCAACTTACGCAATCCAAATAGTTTTAGATAACATAATTCCAACTCACATATTTACTTATTCCCAATTTTCTTAATAACTTACAAAAAAAAATAATTCTCAAGACCAGATGTCTACTTAAATCTTTTCATACATTTATCGAGTAACCTAGCCATCGATCATACTCAACTTTCTAGAAAATAAAATTCCAACAAAAGTATAGTCCTAGCTGTTAAGATCATTGATAAAAACTTATAACACATAAATCTTAAGTTCTCAAAAATTTTGCAACTCATTGTCTACTCTTATAACTTAGTTAATTGAACAACTTTTACGTCAAATCGTTATCATTCTAAATTCTTAATTTGCCGCAACATTAATTCACTAGCGCTTAACTTTCGAGCCAAATATCAATTCATCTTACAACTCCCTTGATTACCATTTCTTATAATATTATAACCCAAATACTTCAATGTTCTAATGATCTCTTCGAGCTTAAATCCCCGAGATTTCTATCATTTAAACCATTCAATTCTCATTTACCGCTAAACTAGTTCTCCCAATTTCTTAAAATTGTAGCATAAATTCTTAATTTCCTAAAAAATTTACCCAATTGTCCTAAATTTCAAAAATTCCACAATTACCCATAAGTTGTTGGCATTCTTAATTCCATCTTATAAGTTTCTCGTAACATAAAGTTCGACAATCTTAAGCTTATTAAACCCAAAAATCAATTTCCATAACATGTCTTATATTTCTATTAATATTTAAAATCCCAAGTGTTCCTCAAAAGTTCGTATTTAATCCTCAAAAATTTCGGACTTTGCAATTTGGCCCTTAAAGTTCCCAAAATTTATATTTTTGACCCTACAACTCTTTGAAATTTGCATCTTCATACCCATAAATTTTTCGACTTAACCCCATTAACCTTAAAATTCTTGAACTAAATATTTAATCCCAAAATTTGGTAAATTCGAAAATAATCCCTTAGAATATTGCTTTGCACTTAGCTCTTTAAAATTCTCAATTCATGTAATTTAATCCTTAAATCTATCTAGATAAAGCATACACCTTAATAAATTCTATGTCTTTATACTTCTAAAGATCATCATAGTCTTCGAATCATTAATCCTTACATGGAGTTCTCAAAAATCAACTCAGCTAGCAATCACAAATCATAATTAATTTCTTAGAAAATCTACAAGTCCCAAAAGCCTTCATAATTGTCAAGTTTAACTTATGACTCACGAGTATATCATCAGTACTACTAACAAAAAAATTAGTATAGACAAATTATTTACAACTTTTCCTGATGTCCAAAAGAAAAATTCTTACTCATGTCCAATTCTACCACACAAGTGTGCAAGAAAATTAAATAATTTTTCATTTCATATCGTATCATGCATAAAAATTTTAAAGATTCATTCTCAACTCATAACGATATGCAAACCCGTACTTCAAAACGTATGTCATATAAACATACAGGTGATAGAATTAAAACATGCACATGCCGAAATCATGACTTCATGCTTACTACTTAAAAGACTTTAAAACTTTAAAACTTACAGACTTGAGGTGTGACTTCGTGAGCTTCTTGCGACTGGCAGTAGGCATAACCCTTTACAAGAACACCGCTCTGATACCAACTGAAACGTACCGTACATTTACTACTTCAAAATTTGCGGAAAAATTAAAAATTTTCTTAAACATAAAATTTCATAGGTCGTCACTTGTCATTTAACTTAATAATATTAAAATCAACATTCCCAACTAATATTTTCCAACAAAGTACTTATTTCAAATCATCTCACATCCAACATAAAAACATAATATTTTAAAGTTTTCATAAAACATAAACATAGTGGTCCTCAGGTTTAGCCTTCCGCTCAGTCCAAGCCTGCCCCTTGGTCGCCACCTCCTGTCTCCTCATCAACATACTCACATGCATCGATCAAGTCTAGTGAGTCTAAAGACTCAACACGTATAAACTGGGAATAACGAGTATTACATAATAAAACCACATACAACTTCAAAATATAACATATATACTTGAAACTTAAACTTTGCGTAATAAACTTGAACTCTTAATAAACTTAAACTTTCATAATAACTTTGAACTCTCATAAACTTCTTTGAACTTGAACATACATACTTTGAAACTTGAACTTGCATAATAACTTGAGCTTTGCATAAACTTTGAACATACATGCATACATAATATGACGTGCCATCACATAAAATTTTTTTTAAACGTAATTTCATACTTCAACATACTTAACTTCATCATTTTGCGTAGAGGATTTTTCAAAGCAAGTGACTCATAACATAATAAATATCTGATCAGACAAACCACAGTACTGGGCTGACAGGGACGTATCCACTGCCACATACATGAGATCCCTGTTCATAATTTAACAGTCCAGTTGATCCATGTTCATAATTTAACGCTTCACAACCACGATCTAACCCGTTCATAATTTAACGGGCGGATTGGTCCCCGTTCATAATTTAAAGCTTTCCAATCCTAACTTCAAACCCGTTCATAATTTAACGGGGTAGGAGAGGTCCTCGGCCACGTTCACCGACTTCCAAACCCATTCACTTTTGGTCACAAGACATTTAGCATACCTCAAAAACTTCAAATATTTTCTTGCACGTCATACATACTTACTTTGCATTGAGGGATTCGTTGGATGTCAATCGGGTCGATGCTGCAACATACTAATATGAATACATAAACTTAACTTGTACAACTTAAACGTAAATGTCATGCTTAATCCCAAGCTAAATAGATTCTTAGAACATTCTATAATTTCCCATGACATAACCCTGTAAAACATCATATTAAACCAAGGTATAAAACCTCAAATCAAACCTTAAATAATAAAAGAATATACCTAAAATCTGAAGGTACATGGACCCCGTCCCTAGGTCCGTATCATGGTCCGTGTCCGTGCGCTTAAAAATTGTTGTGATGAAATAAGAAGGCACGGACACCGTGCCAACCTCCGTGTCCGGGTCCGTGTCCGCTCTGTTCGACGAATTATTTTATGAAAATTTTGCGACATGTATATTCTCCCAATTAACACATAAGGCATCAAGATTCATCGCTATGAGACCATTCTAGGACACCATAACAATGAACTAAACTTTTATAATCACCCTACAATTCATACGACCCAAAATATTGTCATTTATATTAAAGTTTATTTCTTACGACATCTTAATAATTCAAGCTCTTAACGACATGAATCAAAACCTCAAAAATACTCTAAACATCATTACTAACTTTCTTATATGCAGCAACAATCACCCGTCGATCCCCAACAAAGCCTGCAACATAAAAACTTCAAGAACATATTAAAATTCATAACTTTCTTGAAACACGATTTGAGTAGTCATACTAAAAACACCATAACTCACTCGTTTTTAATCCAAATAACTCAAATGTTATATCAAATTGAACGTATCAAAAAGATCTACGTTTTTGTAATTAAAAGTTTTCTCAAAATATGTACCGAAAAATCGCAGTTTTCGAAAGAACAGCGAAACATGAGTTTTCGGATCTAAAAATAGCAGTCATACTAAAAACTCCATAACTCACTCGTTTTTAATCCAAATAACTCGAATTTTATATCAAATCGATCGTATCGAAAAGATCTACGTTTTTGTAACTAAAAGATTTCTCAAAATATGTACCGAAAAATCGCAGTATTTTACAGAACAACAAAAACGTGAATTTGGTGATCCAAAATTGTTTCAAACTTGATCTAGACGTGATTGCTCAAACTTCTACGCATCGCACATATAATTTTTGCATAAATAACAACACAACGCATAATATGACAAGATCGATGCATCAAGAACAGAATATACGTGCCTTTTTGTTGGAACTTTTCAAGTTCGCAATCTTGATTTTGATGTTAACAAAACTTGTTATTGTGTTTCTAACATATTTACTCAAGTGTGAAGTTGCAAACACAAGAAGCAAGCTGAAACTGAATTTTGCACAAACTAAATTTTTGGCGAGCTTCGGTGTTTTGAAGATATCTCTCAACTGGATGATCCAAATTACAATCCGCGCATTGGAGTGATTAGAAAACTCAATTTGGAACAAATCGTATTTCACATCAGTTGGGCAAAATCGGATGTTATCAAGGGCTAACTGATCGCTGAAGTGACGAACTGATTGCACGAAAACAGCAATCAGTTGGCTTTGAGCAGCTGTGGTATTTTGGTCATATCTCTCAGCTCGGTTATCGAAACAAAGCGATTCAGTATGCGTTGGAAAGATAAGACAAAGATCTAAAAATCATTCTTATAAGTCAAAGTCTGAATCGAAGCTTACGATGCTGAAAAATGACGATGAAGCTACTAGTTCTGCACCAACTGAAACCAGTTAGGCTGATTTCAGCAAACCAGTTGAAACTCAACTGAACCAGACCTGCTGAACTGAACCAGCTGCTGACCTGCTGACCAGTTGAACTGAACGATCAGTTGAGTTGACCAGAGTTGACCAGTTGACCAGAGTTGACCAGTCGGGAAAATTGCTGAATTTGACTGTTGCAATTCCCGAAACAGCACAGAAACATTCCAAACGGTCATATTCTTGTGTCTAACGTATATATCAATGTTGGGGCTTATAAATACAACATATTGAAGATCAAACAATAGCTTTGGAAGGGGATTCAAAGCATGGGCAGTTAGCATGAAGAAATCAGCTAGTTGAGAGCACAAGCCCTTGTGTGAGGATACATTTGAGATGTGCACTGTAAAAGATAAATTCCTCACACACACACAATCACTCACACATATATGAGAGAGTTGAGTTTACAAGTTTAGTTGAGTGAGTCTTGCACAAAGACGTAAAACTTGTGTATGTAGTCTTTGCATATGAGACATTAAACAATATGCTGATTGTGAGGTGCTGTCTACAATCTTGAGTGCTAGGAGTTCTAGTTGGGTGCTGTCCTTCCGGATCGGGTTTGTACAAAGAGTTGTATGAATCAAAGTCTTCTAGTGAATCCTTCCCAAGGGGAAGAAGGGGTGACGTAGGAGTGTTTGAAATCTCCGAACATCCATAAACAAATTCGTGTCTATTTGTTTATTGCATTTACTTATCATTTCCATTAGTTTTAAAGATGCATTGTTGAAGAATTTTATGTGTTCTTCAAATACCAAAATATTGCATACCAAGTGTTTGATAAAATGCTTCAACCGAAAATCTTTTTACTCATTCAACTTGCATATATCTTAAATGGTTTATAAAATATGTTAGGATCGGTTATTGACTAAGGAGTGTTTAGAAGGGGGGTTGAATAAACACTTCTAGGAATTTAAATGTTTTTCGAAAAAGGTAGTTCAGTTTTGTTACAAACTGAACTAAGTATCCCGTCGGTCAATATCAATCAGTTAAACTGAATAAGCAGTTGCGGAAAATAAACTGATTGAAAGATAGAATATCTAACTGGAAATAAAAAGCTGAAGTAAAGACAACACAATATGTTTCTGGATGTTCGGAGAATTGAATAACTCCTACGTCACCCCTTCTATCACAAGGATAGGATATTCACTAAAAGACTTTGATCGAGTACAACGCTTGTACAGACCCACTTCAGTTAGTTACAAACTGAACTAAGTATCCCGTCGGTCAATATCAATCAGTTAAACTGAATAAGCAGTTGCGGAAAATAAACTGATTGAAAGATAGAATATCTAACTGGAAATAAAAAGCTGAAGTAAAGACAACACAATATGTTTCTGGATGTTCGGAGAATTGAATAACTCCTACGTCACCCCTTCTATCACAAGATAGGATATTCACTAAAAGACTTTGATCGAGTACAACGCTTGTACAGACCCACTTCAGTTAGGACTTATCTATTGCCTGAACTGAAACTCTTAGTATAATACAATTATCTCTGTAAGTAACTGAACTTAGCACTTATCGAATTATCAATATTTCAGAGTGCTAGATTGCTCAATGTGTAGCCTTGATTGCTACGAATAGATCTGATAAGTGTGAGCTGAGATTTTGACAGAGTAATGGCAAGTTTGAGATTGGTCAATCGTATCTCCTGTCAACTGCTCTTTAGTCATATTTATAGACTTATCTTTCAATGGTAATTTTGAATTCTCGTATCCGTTGATTGCCACCATATCATTTCTTGGACAAAGTTCTTGATTGCCGCTTCATCATTTATTGTAAAACGGCGTATTAATCTCAATAGCCGAAATACGTTTTTCTATGCAGTGCGGCTTTCCATATTCAGTTGCTGTCTGATATGTCTCTTTGTCTGTGGAGTGTTCTTTCCCGAGAAGTCTTCAGTTGAGAGAACTAATCAGTTTCAACTGATCAGTTTGTGTCAACTGATTTCAGTTGAACGTCCAGCTGCCGAATATGCTTTCATGTATTAGTTGGTTTAATCGATTGATTTATGTTTTGTCAAACTCCAGAATTTAGTTTCCAACAATTTCCCTCTTTATGGTGTTTGACAAAACCAAGAGATTTAACTCAGCTCTTTGTTGATAATAGATTATGCAATTGAATCATAAGATAGCAGAATTCCTTGTAGATAATATAAAGTCTGAGAGAATAACATCAGTTGGAGAAAATAACATCAGTTGATAATAATCTGATAATAATCTGATTCATTCAGATAATTCTTTAGCTGTTTTCCCCCTTTTTGTCAAATACCTCCATTTTGTCCGATAGCTTTTTAACGTCAAGGGAGAGAATTTTGACATCTGATGTGATGCTTGAGGCAATAGTGGTGAAGGAGGTCTGTAGTAACTCCATTTGCTTTGAAACGAAGGTTTCCAGTCGCTGAAATCTTTGACTGTTTACATCTTGATTTGTAGATAAGGAATCGAGTAACCCCTGCTTTGTTTGATCCATAGTTTTGACAAGGGAGTCCATTTTGACTCTAAGAGCATTCATTTTCTCTAAGTTGGACTCATTTAGATGATCCAATTTTAGAGTGTGAGATAGTTGCGTGTTCTGAATTTTGGAGATGAATTCTGTTCAGCAGAATGACTGGTCTTAAGAATAACAGGTGGTGGAGAACTGAGCACCGGTTCCTGTAGCGGAGGATCTTGACAAGCAAGAGGATCGTCCGTTGAAGTATTCATGTCAGCAGATGAAGCTTGCTGAATTGGTTCTTCTGCAGAGATAGGAGCCTCTTCATCGGTTTGATCAACTGGATGATCAATTTTGTCATTTGTAGATTCACTCAAGTGAGAATCCTGAACGATTACTGAAATGATCTCATCGATGTGAGCAAAGGAAAGCTCAGCTTCGGTGTATAGTTGTTGTTCAGTAGGAGGTGACTGGAGCTTATCTAGAACTGGTACGTCAGTTGTAACAAGAGCCAGTTCAGACGATGGTTGCTGCTGTTCAGTTAGTGATTCGTCATCTTCGTTTTCATCATCAGTGTCTGAATTTCCTTGATGAATGACTAATTCCTGATCCATTTCCCAAACTTTAATCTGAGATAGCAACCCAACCAGATCAGAATCTAGCTGAGTGATCACTGCTTGATCAGCATAGGCAGTTGGGTTTGTGGGAATATAGTTGTCCTTCAATTTGCCGATAATATGAGCCAACTTCTTTGCTCTCACTTGATCAAATAAGTAGGTTTTCCTTTCCATAGCCAGAGTAATGGAGGCTGCTTTTACTGTCTTCAGAACATAATCTTCCAGTTTAATAAATTTATTCAGTTGAGATTTGTTCTTCAGTTTCTTGGCAAAAATTTCAGTTCGGTAGGCCTTCCAAGCATCATAGGCCTGAATTTTTGAAGCTGCAAAATCATTAACCTTTGCCCAAACAAGGTCAATGTGGGTATGAATCGGATTTGTTGGTCGGGGTTTTTCAATCATCGTGCCCTTTCCTTTGTCAGAACTCATGAGGTGTGGAATTTCTAACCCAGTTCGAGTTGAATCCACCACTTCTACAAACTTGATGCCTTTCGGTCGTGCGGGTGCGACACCAATTGGTCGAGATATCTGAGTTAAGAGAGCTTTGGTCCTAACTGATTCCCTCTTTGTGCTAGCTGAATCGACAGGTGGAATGATGTTCAAGGGAACAGCTTCTATCGGTTGCTGACTCTCTGTAGTCATTGACTGATCAGCAGCAATGGTGACTTCAGTAACTGACCTCACTCTTTGAGTTCTTGTTCTCTTGACAATCTGAGGTGATGGAGTTCTCTCTGAATCAGTTGTACTCAGAATCAATTTTCTTTTAGTAATCTTCCGTTGAGGTAGAGTTTTGACTTTCTTCTCTGATTTTGTAGTCGCCTGATCAATTCCAATCTCCTTCTTAATCTTGACGAATTTGGCAGGAGAAATGTCCAGGTTGATTTTTGGTAGCATAGTGTTCTTTGCATTGAACACCTTGAATTTCGATAATCTTTCAGAATCAGCAGCCACTAAACCTTTTACTTTCAATAGATAACTGATTTGTACGGCAAAACCCTTGGATTGTTTTGACGACAAAAACATATTCTTCAGTATGTTAAAGATGAGCCGTTTCCAGTTGAATTTTCGATCAGTCATAATAGCAGTAATGGCTTGAAACTTTTCCAATGTAAGGGCAGCAAATGATCCTGCTTTTGCTAGGAGCCCTTTAGCAATTATATCAGCAAGCAACTGAATTTCATGTTTCAGTTCCTTCTTAGGATCGGAAACTTTAATTTTCCGTCCATCAGCAGATAAAAGGATTTGCATTTCATCAATATCAGATGCTTTGACATCCGAAAGTTGTGCTAATCCGTCACAAGGTAAAGAGAATAATTCCCCAAAAGAATCTTCAGATATAGTCAGCGACTGACCATTGACAGTAGAATTTATGATACCTTCTGAGTCAACCTTGCCAGAGGAATAGAAATCTTGAAGTTCTTTTGGATATATATCCTGTGATGATTGTCCCAGAAATGTTCTCAGACCAGCATTTTCGAGTTTTTGAAACACCTTTTTGACCTCATCATCTCCGAAAGATAAAATGGATCCAAAATTGATTGTCATAGCATTAAGCATGTAAGCGGGAATCTGAGTCGTCATTTCGTACTGGGTGATTTGCTGAAAGAGAAATTTAGAGAAGATATTTGCTCTTACTTTCGGCAGTTTGTGAATAATCAAAAAGTAGAACTGAAATGAAGCGGGCAATTGTATATATGTTCGTGACTATTCAAATTTTTTGACACGTGTCAGTCCGTAAATAATTTGTGTTTTTCAAAAAAAATGTACGCGTGCCATGTGTGTGCAATTTTGAGCGGTTAAAAACGTGTACACGTTGTAAACGTAAATTCATCATGATTTAGCAGATAGTCACGTCATTTGATTTGGAATATAATATGTTTAATTTATTAACTTTGATGAGAAGATTAGTAGAATTTTCAACTAAACGATCAGTTAGGAAAAACTGAGTCCTTTCGGTTGGGAATTCACTAACAACTGTCTTCTCAGTTAATCTCTTAAACCATCATTCCCCCTAAATAAATGCATTAAAGAAAAATGACGGCAATAGACAGTAATGATTAAAGACGAGTATAGTGCTTGGCATAGCAAACGTCACAGAGAGAAGTGTCCTTTCGTTTTCCTTGTCCTGGCCTATAAATAAGACTGAAAAGTTAGTCACAAGTATCAGCAGAAAACTTTTAAGAAGAAATGGCAGGAGCAAGTAGTTCAAGCGTCGATCCATTTTCACTTGAGGCACAAAAAGCTGCGATAGAAGACAAGGTCTTCTATGCTAGTCTTCCCTACTGGGAAGAGTTACAGGAGCTAGAGCTCCTGTACAACTCAGGAAAGGTCACCACCTTTAGGCGGATGGCCCAGTTGAGAGAAGTGCGAGAGCACTTAAAGATTTCTGCAGAGGTGGATGCCTTCAAGGAGGGCCACCTTTATGAATTGATGTTGCGTAAGGAGTTGGAGACTCTTAACAGCATCGCATCTTCACATAGTTTCTGCAAAACTTCTTCCTCAGCACTAGCTGTTTGGATGAACATGTGGATAGCTAGTGTGAAGGAAACTTATGATCATGTAATCCTGTCAAATATTTATGGATGAATGAAATATTTATTTTGATTAATGTGTCATTTTATTTTGTTTTTGTGCACAATGATCTGCTATGAGATATAAACACTTAAACGCTAACTGATATCAGTTGTGATAAACAAATAAACTGATGAATGATTAATTTTAATAAGTTGATTATAAGATTCAAACTAATATGAGTTATTAATGATTAACTTATAACTTAAAGTCCTTGGTAAGTAGGAAAGACATATTTAATGACTTAAAACTCTTCGGCTTCTTCATTTTCCTATAAATAGTGATCACAATGTGATATATTATCAGTAAAAACTTTCAATATGTCTGATTCTGATACAGGCAGTAGCACTCATGTTCATGTGACTGATCAGTCAGCCCCTCGTTTAGCTGAAATTAAAAGAAAAATGGAGAAATATGTCTTTCAAAAGGTATTGACAACCTGGGAAAAGATTTAAGAGTTGAAGAATGTGAGTGACAGTGGTGTCATTCCTACTCGTGCTCAGGAAAGGAGAGCACTGAAATATCTTTCTCGTTTTGAGGTTAGCCATGTTAGAGAGTTGGTTGAAGATAAATGTCTTTTAGAGGCAATGCTGTGGAAGGAGTGGCATGTTGTTGATAAGATTTCGAAGTCTAGGGCATTTGCCAGAGTTCGAATCTATGAGTTGAATGATTGGGTTAGAGCATGGCTAGATACAGTTGGATCTATGATTTCTTCTATAAATTGGGAACGTTGGTATTCTTAATGAAATATTATTCTCAATTTGTTTTGTTCTTATTTTCTGTATTTAATTCTGTTGAAGAAGTTATATTTCTAATAATATCTAAGATAAATCAATTAAACCAAGAATGTTTCGAAAATAAGAAAACTTAGCCTCTGGTAGTGGTTTTGTGAAGATGTCTGCTGCTTGTTGTTCCGTTGAGACATACTCCAATCTGATGTTCTTCTTCAGTGCATGATCCCTGATGAAGTGATGTCTGACATCTATGTGCTTGGTTCTAGAGTGAAGAACTGGGTTATATGTTATAGCGATTGTACTTGTGTTGTCACAGAATATCGGTGACTCCTTTGCATCAACACTATAATCTTTCAGTTGTTGCTGAATCCAAAGCAGTTGGGCACAGCAGCTTCCAGCAGCAAGATATTCTGCTTCAGTTGTGGAAGTTGCTATGGATGTTTGCTTTTTACTGAACCAAGAGATCAGTCTGTCTCCTAGAAACTGACATGATACACTTGTACTTTTACGATCAAGCTTGCATCCTGCATAATCTGCATCTGAATAGCCAACTAAATTGAAAGATGGGTCTTTTGAGTACCATAATCCAACATTTTGTGTGCCTTTAAGATATCTCAAGATACGTTTGGCAGCAGAAAAATGTGATTGCTTAGGATTAGCTTGAAATCTTGCACATATACATACAGCAAACATAATATCAAGACGACTAGCAGTTAGGTACAATAAATAACCTATTAAACCTCTGTAAAGTGTCGTCTCAACTGATATTCCCCCTTGATCAGTGTCTAATTTAACTGATGAGCTCATTGGAGTACTTGCTGTTGAACAAGATTCCATGCCAAATTTCTTCAGCAATTCCTTGGTATATTTGGTTTGACTGATAAATGTTCCTGAATCCAGTTGTTTCACTTGTAAACCAAGAAAGAATGTCAGCTCACCCATCATGCTCATCTCGAACTTTTCCTGCATCAACTTAGCAAATTTCTTGCATAATTTGGGGTTAGTTGACCCAAATATAATATCATCAACGTAAATTTGAACAAGTAAGATATGATCATTTTTCGAGAATTTAAACAAAGTCTTATCAACTGATCCAACAGTAAAATCATGATCAGTTAGGAATTTGATAGGGTTTCATACCAAGCTCGTGGAGCTTGTTTGAGACCATACAACGCCTTGTTCAAATAATAAACATGATCAGGGAAATTATGATTGATAAAACCTGGAGGTTGTTCAACGTAGACTTCTTCCTGCAATTGGCCATTTAGGAATACACTTTTCTCATCCATTTGATAGACTTTAAAGTTCTTGAAGGATGCATAGGCAAGAAATATTCTGATTGCCTCCAGTCTTGCAACTGGTGCAAATGTCTCATCATAATCGATCCCTTCTTCTTGTCTATAGCCTTGTGCTACGAGCCTTGCTTTGTTGCGCACAACTGAACCGTCTTCGTTCAGTTTGTTCCTGTATACCCACTTTGTACCTATAACAGTTTTAGAAACTGGTCTTGGAACTAAGTTCCAGACATTGTTATGAACAAACTGATTTAGCTCTTCTTGCATTGCATTAATCCAATTAGGATCAGCAAGAGCTTCGTCAGTTTTCTTTGGTTCTAATTGAGATACAAAAGCTGAATGAATAAATAGATTGAGCATCTGATTTCTGGTTCTTACTGGATCAGATGGGTTACCTATTACCAGTTCTGGAGGGTGTGATTTCTTCCATCTAAATTCAGCATTTGTTGCTTCACAGCCAGCAAATTCTTCGTTGGGTAACTGAATGTTCTCAGTTTCAGTTGGAGCTGATTCAGTTGATAATTGATTTCCATTAGTTTGCTCCATTAACTGATTGTCAAGATTTGCTTCCAATTCAGCTGGTTGATCCAATATCTCAGGTTCAGGTGTATGAAAGATATTCTGATTATTACGACTTTCGTCTGAGTCATCATCTTCCAGACTGATATCTGTAAAACGATCAGCTAGCTCAACTTGATCAGTTGGCTTATCGATTAGTGCAGTTTCATCAAAATCAACATGTGCAGATTCTTCAACATTCAAGGTTTTCTTATTAAATACTCTGTAAGCTATGCTAACTGATGAATATCCAAGGAATATTCCTTCTGCTGATTTGACATCGAATGCTTTTAGATAATTTTTACCATTGTTATGAATAAAACATCTACAACCAAATATTTTGAAGTAAGTGATTATGCTTTTTCTTCCATGCCAGATCTCATATGGTGTTTTCATGTGATTTTTATTCATCATTGATCTGTTCTGAGTGTAGCATGCAGTGTTTACTGCTTCTGCCCAAAATCTTTGAGAAATACCTGAATCAGCAAGCATCGTTCTAGCAGCTTCCTTAAGAGTCCGATTCCTTCTCTCAGCTACACCGTTTTGCTGAGGTGTTCTTGCTGCTGAGAACTCATGCTTGATTCCAGTATTTTCTAAAAAGTTTGAAAGTGTTTGATTGATGAATTCAGTTCCTCGATCAGATCTGATTCGATCAATCCCAACTGATTTTTCATTTAAAAGTCTTTTGAAGAGTTTAATCAGTTGTGCAGCAGTATGGTCTTTGGATTTGAGAAATATAACCAAAGTAAATCTTGAAAAGTCATCTACGACCACCAAGGTGTATTTCATTCCCCCTAAACTCATGACTGGTATTGGACCAAAGAGATCCATGTGCAATAATTCTAAGCATCGGGATGAAGATTTACAGCCTTTGTTTTTGAAAGAGGATCGAACTTGTTTTCCATACTGACATGCTGAACAAAGTTTTTCTTTTGAAAAATTTATTTTGGGCAAACCAGTTACAAGTTCATGCTTACTCAGATAGGCAAGAGATTTAAAATTTAAATGATTTAACCGTTTATGCCACAACAAGTTTTGAGATGATTTAGACGCAATAAAGCATACTGGTGTATAAGGTTGATCATTCCAGCTGACTTTGTAAGTGTTTCCACACCTTTTGCCAGTTAGAATAATCTCTTCAGTTGAGTTTTTGACTGAACAAGAGTGTTTGTCAAACTGAACTGAGAATCCATTATCGCATAACTGACTAATGCTTATCAGATTATACTTAAGATTCTCGACTAATAAAATATCATTAGTGGTGAAGTTACCATGGATAAGCTTACCCTTACCCACAGTTTTACCTTTGGAATTATCCCCAAAACTGATGTTTGGACCATTGTATTTAACCAGTTGAGACAATAAGTTTGAATCTCCTGTCATGTGTCGTGAACATCCACTGTCCAGATACCATATTGATCCAATGCTTGTTCCTATTGTCTGCAATTAAACAAAAAATAAGATTCTGGTACCCTTTTCTATTTGGGTCCAAAGTTGATTAGTCCTTTAGGAATCCAGACTTGAATCAGTCTAACTGACCGTCCTGTTGCTGTATTCCATATGGTCCTTCCCTGTCTGTGTGTGCTTGGTGTATGGTGTGTGGATGATACAACATGTGTTTTGTCTTTTTTCAACTGATTGTTCAGCCGATATCTTTTCTGAATTGGCTTACTGTTGTAGTAGTTTGAGTAGCCATATGAATATTTTCTGCTGAGAGTTTTTGGTTGCTGATTCCATGAGTCAGTCTTACCCTTTGGATTATATCCAATTCCACATCTCATGCCTTTATTCATATTCTGAGATGGCTGTTCAATCAGTTTGCTCGACTCTTCTTGATTTTGTACCATAACTGATTTTACAAAGTGAATATATTTCCCTTTGTTCATATTCAGTTTTGGTTGAGTATCTTGGGAAGATAAATCATCTTTACTACCGAATCCTAAACCAGTTTTAACATCAACTGATTTCTGAGAATTCTGTATATTAGTTAAAGCTTTAGATGATTTGTTCCAAACTTGAATGAGCTCATTGAACTTTGTATTTTCAAGCGACATTTTTTGAATCATTGATTGATTCCTGCTTCTTTCATCAGTGAGTTCAGCAATCTCCCTTTTCAGACTCAACATTTCAACTGATTCATCAGTTTTTGTTTTATTGTCTTTGGGATCATCTTGCTTTGCTCTGAGTTTTTCAAATGATAAAGCAAGCTTTTGATACTCATTGACCATGTCATGAAGAGTTGAGATGAGTTCTTCTCGTGTAAAATCAATAGAGCTAAAATCAAATACCTGCTCGCAGCTTGATTGATCTTCTATGTTATCTGCCATTAGACATGTTACTTCTTCCTCATCCTCACTTGAACTGCAAGAGCTTTCTGGATCTGACTCTTCGCTGTCAGTTTCTGCCCATTTGGCTTTGCTGTCTTCAGCTAGGAGTACTTCATGTTTCTTCTTGTAAGGCTTCTTTTCGTCTTTAGATCTTCTTTTGTGCTCATACATCTTTTTCTTTCTTTCATTTGAGGTTTGATTATCCTTTTTAGGCTTTGGACAGTTGGCAATAAAGTGACCGGATTTGCCACAGTTGAAACATACATTAGACTCTTCTCTGGAGTTGTTTCTTTGGTAGTTTTTCTGAAAATTTCCTTGATTTTTCCTCATGAATCTTCCAAATTTCTTAATGAATAGAGACATGGCATCATTGCTCAGCTGATCAGCAGTCAACTGAACCAGTTGATTCATTTCTAACAGCAGTCAAGGCAGTAGTTGCTGCTGGAGTAGATGGTTCTCCTTCTCGAGTTTGAAGTTCAAACTCATATGCTTTTAGATCTGCAAATAAATCATGAAGTTCAACTTTGTTAAGATCTTTGGATTCCCTCATTGCCATAGTTTTGACATCCCATTCTTTGGGAAGTCCTCTGATTACTTTCAACGTTACTTCTTTAGTTGTATACACTTTTCCAAGTGCATTTAGTTCGTTGATGATACAGCTTGTTCTTTCATCATACTCATCCATTGTTTCTCCCATCTTCATTCTGATGTTGTCGAACTTCTGCATAGCAACTGAAAGTTTGTTTTCTTTTGTTTGATCATTTTCTTCGCAAAGTTGAATTAACTTCTCCCAAATTTCTTTGGCGTTTTTGCACATTTTGATCTTACTGAACGTTACTTTGTCCAGTGTCTTATACAATATGTATTTTGCAACATTGTCTAGATTTACCTTTCTTTTGTCCTCTGTAGTCCACTCATCTCGAGGCTTTTCAATTCGGTGAGGTGCCCCTTCAGTAATAGCAACAGCTGTGTTTGCTTTCAAAATTTTCATGGGTCCGTCAGTTATGACGTACCACATGTCATCGTCTTGTGCAGCTAGATGAGCCTGCATTCTGATTTTCCAACCATCAAAATCTTCCCTGGAGAACATTGGAATCTTATTGAATGAAGACATAGTGATTAGATTGAGGATAGATAATCTTTGACAGGATATGCCTCGCTCTGATACCACTTGTTAGGATCGGTTATTGACTAAGGAGTGTTTAGAAGGGGGGGTTGAATAAACACTTCTAGGAATTTAAATGTTTTTCGAAAAAAGTAGTTCAGTTTTGTTACAAACTGAACTAAGTATCCCGTCGGTCAATATCAATCAGTTAAACTGAATAAGCAGTTGCGGAAAATAAACTGATTGAAAGATAGAATATCTAACTGGAAATAAAAAGCTGAAGTAAAGACAACACAATATGTTTCTGGATGTTCGGAGAATTGAATAACTCCTACGTCACCCCTTCTATCACAAGGATAGGATATTCACTAAAAGACTTTGATCGAGTACAACACTTGTACAGACCCACTTCAGTTAGGACTTATCTATTGCCTGAACTGAAACTCTTAGTATAATACAATGATCTCTGTAAGTAACTGAACTTAGCACTTATCGAATTATCAATATTTCAGAGTGCTAGATTGCTCAATGTGTAGCCTTGATTGCTACGAATAGATCTGATAAGTGTGAGCTGAGATTTTGACAGAGTAATGGCAAGTTTGAGATTGGTCAATCGTATCTCCTGTCAACTGCTCTTTAGTCATATTTATAGACTTATCTTTCAACGGTAATTTTGAATTCTCGTATCCGTTGATTGCCACCTTATCATTTCTTGGACAAAGTTCTTGATTGCCGCTTCATCATTTATTGTAAGACGGCGTATTAATCTCAATAGCCGAAATACGTTTTTCTATTCAGTGCGGCTTTCCATATTCAGTTGCTGTCTGATATGTCTCTTTGTCTGTGGAGTGTTCTTTCCCGAGAAGTCTTCAGTTGAGAGAACTAATCAGTTTCAACTGATCAGTTTGTGTCAACTGATTTCAGTTAAACGTCCAGCTGCAGAATATGCTTTCATGTATTAGTTGGTTTAATCGATTGATTTATGTTTTGTCAAACTCCAGAATTTAGTTTCCAACAAAATATTTATTCGGTTTCTACGAAGGATTATTTCGAGTGTTTTCCGCTTGATTTCATATCAAACTCGATTTAATTCATCGGTGTTCAATATTTCAAGAACCGAGCTATTATAGCTCAACGATGTTACCCCAATAACCGATCCCAACAAGTGGTATCAGAGCGGGTTTTTCTTGAAAGAGCATTGAAACTGATTTGGATGTTTAAAATTCGAAATTTCAGATTTTTTACACATATATATGCAAAACTGAATTTTCGCGCAGCTTGTAGCGGCCGTGGGAAAAATGACATATCTCCTTGCTCGAGTGTCCAAATGACGAACCGTTTTTTGCGTTGTAAACTAGACTTGTAGAGGTTCGCAGCGGTATAAAATTTTCAGCCTAGTTATGCCCCAGAAAATACAGTTTATTCATTGAAGGCAAAGCATATGTGCTGCAGCAGAAAATGAGCCATGAAGAAAATTGGTGAGTTATCTCTCTTCTTTTACATTTTTCAAAATTTCAAAAATATAGGGGGAGACCTCATTAAGATTTTAATGGAGTTATTATTTTTAAATATTGAGGGGGAGAAAATTTTGTTTAAAATGTTTTGAAAATATGACTTTTTGATTCACACAAAAAGGGGGAGAAATATGTTAGTTGAGTTGATTGTTTATCCAAGTTTTGTGTGGAACTTTTCAAGTTCGCAATCTTGATTTTGATGTTAACAAAACTTGTTATTGTGTTTCTAACATATTTACTCAAGTGTGAAGTTGCAAACACAAGAAGCAAGCTGAAACTGAATTTTGCACAAACTAAATTTCTGGCGAGCTTCGGTGTTTTGAAGATATCTCTCAACTGGATAATCCAAATGATAATCCGCGAATTTGAGTGATTAGAAAACTAAATTTGGAACAAATCGTATTTCACGTCAGTTGGGAAAAATCGGATGTTATCAAGGGCTAACTGATCGCTGAAGTGACGAACTGATTGCACGAAAACAGCAATCAGTTGGCTTTGAGCAGCTGTGGTATTTTGGTTATATCTCTCAGCTCGGTTATCGAAACGAAGCGATTCAGTATGCGTTGGAAAGATAAGACAAAGATCTACAAATCATTCTTATAAGTCAAAGTCTGAATCGAAGCTTACGATGCTGATAAATGACGATGAAGCAACTGGTTCTGCACCAACTGAAATCAGTTAGGCTGATTTCAGCAAACCAGTTGAAACTCAACTGAACCAGACCTGCTGAACTGAACCAGCTGCTGACCTGCTGACCAGTTGAACTGAACGATCAGTTGAGTTGACCAGAGTTGATCAGTTGACCAGAGTTGACCAGTCGGGAAAATTGCTGAATTTGACCGTTGCAATTCCCGAAACAGCACAGAAACTTTCCAAACGGTCATATTCTTGTGTCTAACGTATATATCAATGTTGGAGCTTATAAATACAACATATTGAAGATCAAACAATAGCTTTGGAAGGGGATTCAAAGCATGGGCAGTTAGCATGAAGAAATCAGCTAGTTGAGAGCACAAGCCTTGTGTGAGGATACATTTGAGATGTGCACTGTAAAAGATAAATTCCTCACACACACACAATCACTCACACATATATGAGAGAGTTGAGTTTACAAGTTTAGTTGAGTGAGTCTTGCACAAAGACGTTAAACTTGTGTATGTAGTCTTTGCATATGAGACATTAAACAATATGCTGATTGTGAGGTGCTGCCTACAATCTTGAGTGCTAGGAGTTCTAGTTGGGTGCTGCCCTTCCGGATCGGGTTTGTACAAAGAGTTGTATGAATCAAAGTCTTCTAGTGAATCCTTCCCAAGGGGAAGAAGGGGTGACGTAGGAGTGTTTGAAATCTCCGAACATCCATAAACAAATTCGTGTCTATTTGTTTATTGCATTTACTTATCATTTCCATTAGTTTTAAAGATGCATTGTTGAAGCATTTTATGTGTTCTTCAAATACCAAAATATTGCATACCAAGTGTTTGATAAAATGCTTCAACCGAAAATCTTTTTACTCATTCAACTTGCATATATCTTAAATGGTTTATAAAATATTTATTCGGTTTCTACGAAGGATTATTTCAAGTGTTTTCCGCTTGATTTCATATCAAACTCGATTTAATTCATCGGTGTTCAATATTTCAAGAACCGAGCTATTATAGCTCAACGATGTTACCCCAATAACCGATCCCAACACTTTTGATATTTAAAATACCGTAACGACGATACCAAAGCGGAAATGATGCGGAAGACGATCCGGGACGAACGTGACTCAATTTTCTTCAAAGAAAACTTACTAAAACTTGCAGGAAATTTGTAAAGGAAAGGAACGATGCTTGTTGAAAGGAAAGGGGAGAGAAGAGGAATAATATGGAGGTTGATGGAGAAGAGTTTAACAAACACTTCTCTTCCCTTCAGTCAAAAGAAGTAAGAACATGTGTGTTTTGTTTTAACAATAAAGGTGTGTGTGTGTGTGTACGTGTATGAATATATATATAATTGAATATATGTGTGAGTGATATGGAGATTATTGACAAAAGAGTTTAACACAAAATTCTCTTCTCCTTTAGTCAAATAAAATAATAGAATTGTGTTTATTGTTTTTGTGTATGTGATATACGTGTGTGTATGTAATATGCATAATTGAAGGTGTGTGTGTGTCTATTAGTCAAAAGAAGTAGGAGAAACGTGTGGGTGTGTCTAATTAGATATCATTTGTGCTAACTAATAAATAAAATACTAATAAAAATGCTAACCCACTTTAATTTAAAATAAACTTTTCAATTAAAATAACACACACAAAAATAATAATTTTAAAAATCTTAAACTTTTAAAATTACTAATTAAATGATTTAGGTTTAAAATTACTAAACCTAAACAAATCATTTAAATTGCCCCTATCTCAACTTAAAATAAAATGTCACCATTAGAATCACTAAAATCCACATTTGATAAACTTTTAAAATTTAAACTCCTAAAATAACTTAATATTTAAATTAGGTTTTTAAAAATATTAACACTTCATAAATCATTTAAAATGTCTCATACCTAACTTAAAATAAAATACCACATTAAAATTTACTAAAAATCGTCCCGGTCTCCTTTCCTCGATCTCGCCTCGAATAATCGTCTGAAACATAAAACTCAAGAAACATGTTAACATACATTAAATAAACATAAATAATTAAAATAATAAATTTCATAAATTAAATGAAAGCATACATTAAATTCATTTAATAAAATACATAAGAAATTTAAAAACTTGCACTCAAGAGGTTCATGTGGACTTCTAATTTTCGAGACATCACACATTAGGTTTGAATGATTTAGGTGAGCATATCGATGAGGAGACTGGAGGCGCGAAAGACTGAGTAGGTAGGGCCCGATGTGCGCATGCTAACCCGAGGACCTTATTTCTTCCGTACATCAGAACTTATTTCTTCTATACATCATGTTTATGAGATAGGAGTGTTTTGGATATTTTCATACTTTGTCTTTTTATATGTTAATGGTCCGACAGGAGTTTTGGAAATATTTTTAACTGTAGTAATTTTTTCAGTATATAATTCTTCTTATTTTAAAATGTGAGTTTCAGAAATTATTGCATGCATGCTTGTAAATGTTCATTTTCGAAATGTGACTTTTAAAAAAAATAATAAATAAAATTTAGTAGATGTTTCGTGTATTACCTCCACTTGGCAAATTGACCCCATTGTTGGGATTCTATATGAATAAGGAGCCGCTAATTTGACAAAGTCTATGCCGTTTAACCACAGCCTTGTAATGGCGAGATCGGGTCTGTCAGGTTGGAAATCATGTTCTTCATCTTTTCGTTTTCTTGTGTCTGTTTCGGCCTGAATCATCAATTACCACCTTTGTTTGCCTGGAGCTACTTGGTTAGGTATTCTAATTTAGTGCATTAGTGTATTCTTAAAGTTCCCTCGGCCAGAACCTCAAAAAAAGCACCTTTGTTTGGGAAATTTGCTTTGCAGTTTTCATTTCTATAATATACCTTGCTTGGTGTTTTTCTCAATTCTGATTGGAAATATGCAGGTCTGTAATCTGTTTTCCCTTCCTACAGTTTTGAACAAATGATTTTGAAATTGTGTTTGCTTTTTAAGAAAGTCGCGGGCATATGCAATTTACTTGAATGAAAAAACATATTTATTATGAGGGTCTAATGATCTGTAGCATTGATGTAACAGACATATTCACATTCTAATACTGTAAAACTAAAGGAGATGAGGGTCAAAAGACGAGATGCAAAGCAATGGATGCCTCACCAGTTGCTCCCTGAGAATTTGAGGGAGAGAATTAGAAGATGCAAACAATACAAACGGCAGGAAACTCGGGGTGAAACATCTACTCATTTTAAAACTCTACGGAAACATTTTTTTTAAGCTAAGGCTGAGAATACACACGCTTAAAAACATTTAAATAAGTTGAACATGCTTTTAAAAGGTCATCCAACATCTTAATAAAAATAACTGCAGTTAAAAACAACTTAACATCCTCAAACCCTAGATGTTGTTTTAAAAGATTCAAGCGTACCCTTTGAAATCTTGCTAAATCAACAACGTAGTAAATAATGAAAATGTATAAAATAAACAATGATCATCCACGACTCATATACATATAATTTAAACCCACAGCTCATAAATATATTATGCGGAAGAAATGCAAGGTACTCGGATTATCCAGTGCAACACCCAGCTCCGCCTACTCAATCTTCGGCGCCTCTAGTCTCCATAACATCATGCTCATCTGCATCATTCACACCTAGTGAGTCTAAAGACTCAACACACTTAACGTTATAGCGAGTACATACACATAACATACAATAGTGAAAAGTACCGTAAACAACATATGTTTCATGATCTTAAAAGCGTAAACGTAAACATATCATAAAATATCATAACATGTCAAAACAATTCATCATGTCATCATATACTTATACATTTACTTAAATTGAATTCAATTCATTAGTTGTGACTTTCTTATCAGCTCTATTCGATGGATCCATCTACGTATAACCGTGGTATCCGACGGCTGTCGGACATCAGCGACATTATTACCCATCCAATGAGCCTAGGCCTCATCATCATCGTATACATATATTGTCAGTCACAACCAATTTTTATCATTCACAACATCATCATTTTCATCGCCTATCAAAATCATGTATATAAGTACTTTTTCTTTCAAGCCAAAAATGTAACGTATTTTAAAATATTTTCATAAAAATCATATATGTGATACATAAACATTTAAATACATGTCAAAATGTGCTCAGGGCACTGCTAGGACTAAAATCAAGACTAAGGTGCAAAAATAATCATTTTGCCTCTGGAAACCCAAAATGACCATTTTACCCCTAGACCTCAAAATTTCGAGCCGAAATTTACTAAACTCCTTACAACATCCAAAAACATATTTATAAGCATTTCTTACACGTAAACTCGAGCCTGTTTCAAAAGTTAAACTGATTCGTTTTAAAACTTGGACCGGGGTCCCGGTTTTAACCCGAATCGACTCAAAACTTAGCCAAATTTTTCCCATCTCGAACCATGACTCAAACCTACATGATCAGCCTCTAACCCACTTATTTCAGACCACTTAGGACCTAGAAGCCACACACAAAGTTTGCTGGAAATTTCCATCGCATGCGTACTCGAACTCTAACGCACAAAGCTCGCAATTAATCAATCCTAGACCCTACCGACTCGGACCAGCCTTGAACCAACCCTTCCTATTCCACCTTAGGACCCTCTTGGACCAACCTAACCCTTGACCTCGGCCCTATGCACGCGGATGTGCACAAAACCCGATAGCACCCAAGAAAGCCCACCCGCGACACACCTCGACTCCAAGCTTCGAACCAGCAGCGTCCGGGCCACTCTAGGCCATGTCTCAGACACACCAAGGTCTGGTCCACGGCTTGGAACCGCACTCACGCTGCCGACTTCACCCAAGCTCTCCACCTATACAAAACCGTGCCAAAATTTCATCACAACACTGACGGCCCTCAACTTATCTCAACTAAACCTCGACTCCAGCATATTGCCACCATCTTACCACTGTTTACAGCCATTAGAAACACAAGATCGGCATCCCCTTTCACATACACAAGAAAACATGAGATTTAAACAAAAGGATGCACTTTCATGTCAAAGTTTTGCATAAAAACAAAACCACAAGTTAGTTGAATAAATTTTCATGCTTTCACATATATTTTAGCATAATATTGGGGCATGAATGAAGAGAAAATCGGAATACATGTGCTCCTTAACATGTATATGCTCACAAACTTGAAAATACGTGCGTCAGACAAACACTGGAGGAGCGAGGAGGAAACTTCCTTGAAAACTTGTGAATGTTTCGAGAAAAGCTGCTGGTTTCTGCTGATTTTTACGTGGGGGAGGCTGCTGGAAATGGGGTGGGCGTCTGCTGAAGGTTAAGGGATTTTTAGGGTTAATAAATCTAGGTTTAGGTTAATATAATAACTTACTAATGGGCCCTTGGTAATATTTTAAAAGGATTAAAAGATTTTGAGCCCATTAAACACTAAAACAAACTCAACAAGCCAAATACCACTCCCAAAAAATATTTCGTTTAGGTATGTTTTTGAAAATAATGCTCGAGCCTTCAAAAAGTCTCCCGATTCGATAAAATTTTCTTACCGATTAAAAATATGACTCGACGAGTAAAAATACCCACCAAAGCCTCAAAAAAAGAACCCCTTAAAACACTTCAAATTAATTAATTAAAATTATTCATTCAATAAAATATTTTTCCTGATAATCTCCGGTCTTCGTTCTTCGTTCGAGCGTGAAATGCAACTTAACACCCTAATTTATGAAACTTTAAATAACCAAGAAATAAACACATAATCATGCATTTAATAAATTAAAATAATTAATAAAATACATATTAAATTTGATAACTTGCATGAATGTAATTTACGAGGATTTTCAAATATTCAGGACGTTACATAGGGCGTCAAGGAAGAAAGTCTGGTTTGTAATCTTCCCAAAGATCTCCGAAGAGACATAAGGAGACATATCTGTTTGGATTTACTGAAAAGAGTGAGTGGTCCTAAAGCCCTATTACCCTTTATCCATCTTTTTCATATATCAAATTTAGTGGCCAATACTTCTATCGTTGGACATCCGTAATCTGAATCTCCATTAGACCTCTCCATATGTTTGCGTACAGTATGAGTGGATTACTAATTGGTTTGGTAGTTGAGCAGTTAGTTTCTCGGGGCTTAGTTTTGGTTTCATCTCACAGCAGATAGATGCTTACTGAAAAACTGAACACTAAAGTATATCTTCTTCATTCAGGTGCCAATGTTTGAGAAAATGGATGATCAAATCATGGATGCAATGTGTGACGGCCTCAAACCGACTCTTTACACCGAGGGTAGTTATGTTGTCCGGAAGGGCGATCCAATCGATGAGATGTTGTTTATTATGCATGGAAAATTGCCAACAGCGACCACCAATGGAGGAAGAACTGGCCTTTTCCACTCCGAGTATTGAAAAGCAGGTGACTTGTGCGGCGAAGAGCTCCTAACTTGGGCCTGGACCCCCATTCTTCATCTAACCTACCTAAGTCCACAAGAATTGTCCAAACACTCTCTGAAGTCGAAGCTTTTGCTTTAATGGCCGATGATTTAAAATGTGTAGCCTCCCAATTTTGATGACTATGCAGTAAACAACAGCGCCATACTTTCAGATTCTATTTGCAGTAGTGGAGGAGGACATGGGCATCTTGTTTCTTACAAGCGGCATGGCGTCCCTATTATCAGAAGAAGCTTGAAGTGTCGTTATGGGAGAGGAAAATCGATTGCAGGACGCATTGGCAAAAGTGGTGGGAGTTGGCCGAGTTTGGGAGCAACGATTTGTTGGATCTCGGTTTTATCGTGTCCAAACGCATCGGAAGTTTTAAATTTTTTATTTTATTTTGACAATCAAAATATATTTGTTTGAGCACTCGTATGGTTTTATGATTAAATATTCATAGGGCGTTAGATATTTATACCGTTGGTGAATTAAATCACTAGGCTCCAACTAATCCGGTATTGTCAGATTTAGGTTTTGATGAATCCTACGAACTTTCTTCAAGAACTCTTTCCTTCAATTTTTGAATCAGGTCTACGACTAGAAGATTTGTTTCTCATCTAATTTGCTCTAGAAAAATAGAAGAGATTTTACGATGGAGATCAAAGCTTGAGAGGTGGCTCAAGACCTTAAATTGCTTCAAGGTGGCCGAAAATTGAGAGAGGTTTTGGAGGATGATTTTTCAAAAGTATCAAGTGGTGGTGGTGGCTAGGGTTATGGCCTTTCAACACCTTTTTATAATTAAATCATGACCTTAATAAACGTAAATCATAATTAACATTAATGAGCTTGATTAATTAATTAGGTCAGTCTAACTAGTATAATTAATTAATCAAAGTCCATTAAGAATTTTAATTATTTAATATGTTGGACTTGTACTCCTACAAGCTCATTAAACATACTTCTCACCAATTTTAATTTAATATTTAATAAACTCAACTTTTGAGCTTAATAAATTAAATCGATTAAAAATTCAACATTTGAATTTATTATTTAAATTATAAATTCAACTACTTGAATTTTATCACATCCAAAATTTAATATTTAATAAACTCAATTGTTGAATTTAATAAACTAAATTCTCAAATTTTATAAATTCAACTCCTTGAATTTATTCTCTCAAAATTTAATTATCATAAATCAACTCCTTGAATTTAATATATCATAATATAAATTCAACTCCTTGAATTTATTCTCTCAACGGGAACAAACGATCCAGTGCTTGTGTGACCCTCAATAGGTTAAGAGATACAACTAACCGCGGGTTCCCAACTCCTTGTGATTCAGGACATAATCATTTATTCGGGCTTACCCTTATTTGCATCATTCTATGTATCAACAATTGATCATGAGAATGTAAGAAATCATATTTCTGATTAAACCCATCGAATCATGGTAAGAGCGTCTAGTAGCATCGCACCATGATTCCCTAGGTATCACTGATAGTGCCTGCAAGAACCATTCGATTATGATTAGCGTACAATATGGTCCATTCATCTCATTCTCATATATCCCGATTGAATCTGCAACCATTAGTTCATCGAAGGTTGCATAATAATTCGATAACGATGTGATACATATAAATAGTGGCATCGTATATACCATTGGAGAACTCCTTCTCCAATGTACATCTCATACTCTGGCCAGAGATTCCATGCACTATTATTTCATCAGATCACATAGGATATCCACACCCGTAGGTGAGCGGTGAATTTCAAACTACAATGCACTAGCTCCTATATGTGTAGCAAATGTACCCAACCTCGCCATCTGATATGTGACGTCTACTCGTTTTGAAACTGCGGAAATTTATTTTTTAAAAAAAAAACTTGCATTTTCGAAATAACATTTAAACATTTCGCATGCATGCGCTGTACAGAAAAATATAACATGTCTTAAATATTTGGCAGTATAAATAGTGCAGTTTAAATTAACCAAACTCATCCCAAAATCATACGTAAACATCAACCATTCCAAATCTTAAAAATCATCAACATAGGAAAATATTCATCTCCACTCAATCTCATAAATTATAATGCGGAAAATATGCGGTCCTAGGGTTGTGTCACCCACCAAATCTGCCAACTCAGAGTTCGGCACCTCCAATCTCCTCATCATTAAGATCACCTGCATCACACACGCCTAGTGAGTCTAAAAACTCAACACACAAACACTGTTAATAGCAAATACATATACATAGCACACAGCAGTGAAAAATAACATACTCAACATATCTTTCATGAACTTTAAAAATGTAACATAAACGTTTCGTGTAAAATAATGACGTGTCAAAACAGCTCATCGTTAATCATCATTCATCATTCATCATTTATTATTGGTTAATTCAGTTCATTAGAGGTGACTATCGTACATCATTTATCATTTACGATGGATCTGTCATACATAGAACCGCAGTACCAGGCGGCTGTCGGACATCAGTGACAGGATTACCCATCCACTATGCCTAGGCCTCATCATCATCATTTACATATATGTCTTAAACATTTACATATACTTCGATAGCCACAACTAAGTCTCATCATTCAAAACATCATCATTTACATCACTTATAAAAATCATGCACAAATGCAATTTTCTTTAAATTCAAGCATGCAACGTATATTTTCATAAAATCTTAAAAATCGTGAATCATGATGCATGAACATTTAAAACATCAGAAATTTGTGCTCAGGACGCTGCCAGGACCAACATCTCATCCTAGGTGCAAAATGACTATTTTTGCCCCTGGAAACCCAAAAATTACCCTTTTACCCCTAGACGAAAAATTTCATGTTTTTGACATTTTCTTAATTCCATTGACTATAACATGTCCCAAATAATTATTTAAGCCTACATGAATTTTCATATATTTTTATTTTGCATAAATCGATGACTTTTAAATTAATATTTAATTATAACATATTAATGCGTTTTAATCCCGAATTAAACCAACCTTAGCATAAAATTCCCAAATTAAAAACTTAGACTTCTAATAATTATTTGAGCTTAAATATAATTTCCCATAATTTTATTAAGCTTAAATCTAGGCATTTCAATTAATCCTTTAATTAACGTTTCATGCAATGATTAAATCCCGGATAATTCCAAAAAACTCATTATTTCCGAAGCTTACCAAACTCCTAAAAATATCCCAAAACATATTTATAAGCATTCCTAGACGTAAACTCGAGCTCATTTTACAACTTAACCGATTCGTTTTAAAACTTGAATCGGGGTCCCGGTTTTAACCCGAATCGAACTAAAACATAACCAAAACTTTCTCAAATTTTTACCATATCTTAAAAAAACTAAAAAGGCCTTAAAACCACCAAGACCATACCAGCAAGCCATTCGACCCAGCTCTGCAAGTCGCTGGAAATACACAACAATCGCCCCTTGTTTCCCTAGTTCACCGAACCACCATAATATCATCCCTAGCTAACAACCACACGGACCAGCCCCCAACCAGACTTTCCTAGACCACAACAAGACCCTACTGGAACGTTCTTACTGAAGCTTACCTTTCTATGCAGCCCGCACGAAGCCCCCACCCGCTAGCTCGCCATAACGTCTACCCAAAGCCAACGCTAGCACAATTCGCATGAACGGCCCCTACGCTAGTTCCAACCATGTTCGAGCCACCCCAGGCCGTGGTTCAGATCCCAAAGGATGGTCCAAGGCTAGGGATGTCCTTTGCATGGCCGAAACACCCAAACCTTCCCGATCTAGCCATCTCGACACACACCCAACCATGGACTTCCATCGACCTATGCTATATTACGACCTTCTTCAACCTCCAGCACTTAAACCCATGTCTCACCCGACATAACCAGCCCTTAGCACCACAAAATGAGCAGCCCCTTGCACAAACATTCAAAAAAACGTGAGTGCTACAAAAGGAAGCATTTCAAGGCAAATTCTTGCATAAAAATCGTGACACCAAGTAGATCGATAAACTTTCATGCATTTTCATAAAACTAAGTATACTATCAGCGTGTATGAAGAGAAAAGGGTGATACATGCGTGCCTTAGATGAAATGGCGCGAGAAGATCAAAAACGAGTGCAGAAATGATTTCTTTTTCAATAACAAGGAATGACCGAGGAAACCTTCAGCTTTATGAGGTGGGAAATGGATGGAACCGAGAGAATAATGAGGAATGAAGAGGGTGTCGGTTGGTGGGGAGGGTAAATGGGTGTAGGGTAACCTTAATTATTATTAATCAACTAGTTAATGGTCCTTAAATGGTTTAATTAAAAGCTTAAAATATTTTTAAGCCCAACGAGCTTAGAAGTTGACCCATTAATTCCAAACACACTCCCGAAAAATATTTCGTGTTGAAAATTTTTTGAAAATATTAGTCGAACCCTCAAAAAGTCCCCAAATTTGACAAAATTTGAATACCGTTAAAAATTAAGATCCTGCAGATAAAATACACCAAAAATCCCTTTTTTTTGCAAAAACACTTAAAAATACCTTAGATTAATTAATAAAAATTATTCTTGTAATAAAATAATTTTCTTGAAAATTCTCCGGTCTCTATTCCTCGCTCGAGCGCGAAATTCAACTTAAAAATCTTTGTTGAAAACTAAATTTCAGTGATTTGACAAAATAAGCTTCGAAACGTATTTGTATAACTGATCAAAAGAAACGAAGGAACGAGCTAACTGATCTATTTGCCACTAGCTAAAGATTAATTGCGTACCAGCTATAAATTATACACGTCATCAGCTGAAGCAACATTATAACTGACTGATCAGTTTGGGAACTCATCAGTTGAAACAAATAAGTTATGAACTTTCCAGCAATATATCTTTCAGCTGATCCCTCAACTGTACATGTCATCAATTGAGAATGACAACCGACAAATAGTACAACAGAATGCAACTAGTAGTGGGACGCCGTATTTCAGAGACTGCAGTGTACGAATGTCAGAAGATATAGACATGGCAATCAACGGATATAAAGATTCAAATGATATTTAATATTACCGTTTAGAGGGAAGCCTATAAATAAGTGAAGAGAGCAGCTGAGAATAGACTCTTAACAATCACGCGAACTACTATTCTATTCAAGCTTGATGTTACTCTGCTAAAATCACAAATCGCATTGAGATATCAAAAAGCTCACTCTTATCAGATTTATTAGTAGCAATCAAGGCTACCTCACGGGCTTATTAGCACTTTGAGATCTTTGTTAAGATTCATTCAGTTGTGTAATACTGTAAAAGTTTTGTTAACTAAGAGTTTCAGTTTGACAGTGTTAAGTCCAAACAGAAGTGGGTGAGTACAAAATTTGTATTTGATCAAAGTCTTTTAGTGAAAATCCTATCTTTGTGATAGAAGGGGTGACGTAGGAGTTATTCTATTCTCCGAACATCCAGAAACATATCGCGTGTTTTTCATATTCAGTTACTTTGAGTTATTCTATCTTTCAGTTCACTTCCGAAACTGTACTTCAGTTGAACTGATTGTTATCGACTGACGAGATACAAAGTGTCAGTTTGTAACGAAACTGTACCCATTATTCGAAAAGAAAGAAAAATCGGTGAGTGTTTATTCAACCCCCCCCCCCCTTTTAAACACTTATCACCTTATTAACCGATCCTTTCAAGTGGTATCAGAGCGGTTGTATCTTGTCGAAGAATATCTCTACTCAAATTATCATTCATGTCTTCCTTCAACAAGATCCCTATGTTCTCCAGAGAGGACTTTGATGATTGGAAAATCAGGATGCAGGCTCACTTAGCTGCACAAGACGATGATATGTGGTACGTCATCATTGACGGACCAATGAAGATTCTGAAAGCCAATACAGAAGTCGCAATCACAGATGGGGCACCTCACAGAATTGAAAAGCCCAGAGATGAGTGGACTGCTGAGGACAAACGTAAAGCAAACCTGGACAATGTAGCAAAAGACATACTGTACAAAACACTGGACAAAGTAATGTTCAGTAAAATCAAAATGTGCAAGACAGCCAAAGAGATTTTGGAGAAGCTGATCCAGCTTTGCGAAGTGAATGAACAAACCAAAGAAAACAAAATTTTTGTTGTTGTTTAGAGGTTTGACAATATCAAATGAGAGCTGGCGAAACGATGCATGAATATGATGAAAGAACTAGCTGCATCATCAATTATTTAAATGCACTTGGAAAGGTGTATACAAACGAAGAAGTTGCCTTAAATAATCAGAGGTCTTCCCAAGGAGTGGGACGTAAAGACCATGGCAATGAGAGAATCTAAGGATCTGAACAAAGTTGAGCTTCATGATCTACTTGCTGATCTAAAGGCATATGAGTTCGAGTTGCAAACTCGAGAAGGAGAACCCTCTACTCCAGCAGTCACAACTGCCTTAGCTGCTGTTAGAACAGAACCATCTAGTTCAGTAGAGAAAGTTGCTGATCAATTAAGCAAAGATACCATGTCATTGTTCATCAAAAAGTTCGGAAGATTTACGAGGAAAAATCAGGGAAACTTCCAGAATCACTATCGGAGAGGCAATTCCAAGGAGGAATCAAATGCTTGCTACAACTGTGGCAAACCCGGTCACTTCATTGCTGACTGTACCAAATCCAAGAAGGACATTCAAGGCTCAACTGAAAGAAAGAAGAAATCTTATGAGCACAAGAGGAGACCCAAAGAAGATAAGAAGTCCTTCCGGAAGAAGCATGAGGTGCTCTTAGCTGAAGAGAGCAAATCAAAATGGGATGAAACTGACAGTGTAGAGTCAGAGCCAGAGACTTCGTGCAATTCCAGTGATAGTGAAGAAGAAGTGAAGTGTCTGATGGCCGGTGATATAGAAATGGAGTCAAGCAGTCAACAGGTATTTGACTATAACTCAACTGATTTCACCAAAGAAGAACTCATTTCAACTCTGCATGACATGGTTAGTGAGTATCATAAGCTTGCCTTATCATTTGAAAAGGCTAGAGCAAAGCAAAATGATCCTATAGACAATAAAAATACAACTGATGTATCAGTTGATGTGTTGAGACTTAAAAGGGAAATTGCTGAGCTCAACGCTGAAAGAAACAAGAATCAATCAATGATTCACAAGTTGATGCTTGACAATTCAAAGCAAACTGAGCTTATTCAGGCTTGGAACAAATCATCTATTGCATTAACTGATATACATAACTCACAAAAATCAGTTACTGATAAAACTGGTTTAGGGTTCAGTAACCAAGATGAAATGCCTTCCAATGATACTCGACCGAAACTGAATATGGATAAAGGGAAATACATTCACTTTGTCAAATCAGTTGCGGTACAAGAACAAATTGAGCCAAGTAAACTGGTTGAACAGCCTACTGAAAGATCGAACAAAGATAAAAGATATGGTATTGGTTATAGCCCAAAAGTTTCAACTGACTCACGCAGTCAGAAGTCAAAAATATTCAGCAGAAATCATTCAAATGGCCATTCCAATTACTATAACAACAAGCCGGTTCAGAAAAGATATCAGCCAAACAATCAGTTGAACAGAGGCAAATCACATATTGTCTCACCTGCACACTACACATCAAGCACACACAGATCGAGAAAGACCATCTGGAATACGGCAACTGGACAGTCAGTTAGACTGATCCAAGTCTGGATTCCTAAAGGACTGATCAATTTTGGACCCAAATAGAAAAGAGTACCAATGTTATATTTTTTTGTGTGATTGCAGGTAACAGGTAAAAGCAAGGAATCTATCTGGTACTTGGATAGTGGATGCTGACGATATATGACAGGAGATGCAAACCTACTATCTCAACCGATCAAGTTCACTGGTCCAAACATCAGTTTTGGAGACAATTCTAAAGGTAAAATTGTGAGTAAGGGTAAGCTTATTCATGATAACTTTATCATCAATGATGTTTTATTAGTTGAGAATCTCAAGTATAATCTGATTAGCATTAGTCAGTTTTGCGATAATGGATTCTCAGTTATGTTTGACAAACATTCTTGTTAAGTCAAAGATGTAACTGATGAGGTCATACTAACTGACAAACGGTGTGGAAACACCAACAAAGTCAGTTGGAATGATCAACCTTATGCACCAGTATGCTTTATAGCTTCAAAATCTTCTAAAAACTGGCTGTGGCATAAGAGATTAAACCACCTGAACTTAAAATTTATTGCATATTTGCGTAATCACGATCTTGTCACTGGTTTACCCAAAATGGATTTTACCAAAGATAAAATTTGCTTAGCATGTCAGTTTGGTAAACAAGTTAAATCTTCTTTTAAGAACAAGGGCAGTAATTCTTCTTCCCGATGCTTAGAGCTGTTACATATGGATCTATTTGGTCCAATACCAGTCATGAGCTTAGGGGGAATGAAATATACCTTGGTGGTTGTAGATGATTTTTCGAGATTTACTTGGGTTATTTTTCTCAAATCAAAAGACCAAATTGCTGCTCAACTGATCAAGCTTTTCAAAAGAATATTAAATGAGAAATCAGTTGGAATTAATAGAATCAGATCCGATCAAGGAACTGAATTCATCAATCAAATTCTTTCAAACTTTTTAGAAAATGCTGGAATTAATCATGAGCTTTCAGCAGCTAGAAATCCTCAGCAAAATGGTGTAGCTGATAGGAGAAATCGAACGCTTAAAGAGGCTGCTAGAACGATGCTTGCTGATTCTGGTATTTCTCAAAGGTTTTGGGCAGAGGCAGTAAACACTGCGTGCTATACTTAGAACAGATCAATGATTAATAAGAATCATTTGAAAACACCTTATGAGATCTGTCATGGACGTAAAAGTGTGGTTTCCTACTTCAAAATATTCGGCTGCAGATGTTTTATTCTTAACAATGGCAAAAATCATTTAAAAGCTTTTGATGCTAAATATGCAGAGGGGATATTTTTAGGATATTCGTCAGTTAGCAAAGCGTATAGAGTCTTTAACAAGAGCACTATAAATGTCGAAGAGTCTATACATGTTGTTTTTGATGAAACTGTTATAACTGATAAACCAACTGATCCAGTTGAGCTAGTTGATAGATTTACATATATCAGTTTGGAGGATGATCATGAAGAAGAAAATCATATCAATCGCAACATCCTTCAAACACCAGAACCTGAAATTGTAGATCAATCAGTTGAACAGGAAGTAGTTCCTGAAAATAAGTTGGAAGAGCAAAGAAACGACATTCAGTTACCAACTAAAATAGCTCCCATTGAAACTGATAGAAAACACCCAGCTGCAAACTGAAGCAGTTACTGACTTGGATACAACAAACGCTGAACTCATATGGAAGAAATTACATCCTCCAGAACTGGTTATAGGTAACACATCTGATCCGATAAGAACAAAAAATCAAATGCTCAATCTATTTATTCATTCAGCTTTTGTATTTCAATTGGAACCAAAGAAAACTGATGAAGCTCTTGCTGATCCAAACTGGACAAATGCAATGCAAGAAGAGCTAAATCAGTTTACCCATAACAATGTCTGGAACCTAGTTCCAAGACAAGTTTCAAAAACTGTTATAGGTACAAAATGGGTGTACAGAAATAAACTGAACAAAGATGGTTCAGTTGTGCGCAACAAGCGAGACTGGTAGCACAAAGATATAGGCAAGAAGAAGAATTGATTACGATGAAACATATGCACCAGTTGCAAGACTGGAAGATATCAGAATATTCCTTGCCTACGCTTCATTCAAAAATTTTAAAGTCTACCAGATGGATGTAAAAATCACATTCCTAAATGGCCAATTGCAAGAGGAAGTTTACGTTGAACAACCTCCAGGTTTTGTCAATCATCGCTTCCCTGATCATGTCTACCATTTGAACAAAGCCCTGTATGGTCTTAAACAAGCTCCAAGAGCTTGGTATGAAACTCTTTCAAAATTTCCAACTGATCATGATTTTTCTGTTGGATCAGTTGATAAGACATTGTTCAAATTTTCAAAGAATTATCACATCTTACTTGTTCAAATTTATGTTGATGACATCATATTTGGGTCAACTAACCCCAAATTATGCGAGAAATTTGCTTAGTTGATGTAGGAGAAATTTGAAATGAGCATGATGGGTGAACTGACATTCTTTCTTGGATTACAAGTAAAGCAACTGGAGGCAGGAACTTTCATTAGTCAAACTAAATACACGAAGGAATTGCTGAAGAAATTTGGCATGGAATCGTGTTCAGCCGCAAGTACGGCCATGAGCTCATCAGTAAAACTAGACACTGAACAAGGGGGAATATCAGTCGAGACAACACTTTACAGAGGTTTAATCGGTTCATTACTGTAACTAACTGCTAGTCGTCCTGATATTGTATTCGCTATCTGTATGTGTGCTAGATTTCAGGCGAATCCTATGCAATCACATTTTCAGCTGCCAAGCATATTTTGAAATATCTTAAGGGCACACAAAATGTTGGGTTATGGTATTCTACAGACTCATCTTTCAATTTAGTTGGATATTCAGATGCAGATTATGCAGGATGTAGGCTTGATCGTAAAAGTACAAGTGGATCATGTCAGTTTTTAGGAGACAGACTGATCTCTTGGTCTAGCAAGAAGAAAACATCCATAGCAACTTCCACAACTGAAGCAGAATACCTTGCTGCTGGAAGCTGCTGTGCTCAACTGCTCTAGGTTCAGAAACAATTGAGAGATTATGGAGTTGATGCTAAAGAATCGCCCATATTCTGTGATAATACAAGTACTATTGCTATTACCTACAATCCAATTATTCACTCCAGGACCAAGCATATAGATGTCAGACATCACTTCATCAGAGATCATGCCTTGAAGAAGGACATCAGACTGGAATACGTCTCAACTGAACAACAAGCAGCTGATATCTTCACCAAACCATTTCCCGAGACTAAGTTTTCTCATTTTCGCAATATACTTGGATTAATTGATTTATCCTATTCAGTTTTGCTGCTGTTATATTAACTGTTAATTTGTCGATTCTATTGTCATGAATTGTTCATTCAGTTAGTCTTTCATCATTTGAATTTCAACTGATATCAGTTCATCATATGTCAATTAATTTCTCTTCAGTTATTTTGTTCAGTTAGTGATTTACTTGTCAACTAATGGGATTTAGTAATGCAGGAAAATAAAAGGCATAGATAAACTGAGATATCATTGCATTCATTTAAAGAAATTAGTGCGAATTACATCATACAATTCTTCCTGAACAAAAGCTCTCCACTTAGCCATCCACTGTCTTATATCTCCAGTGGAAGTCTTGAAGAAGCTGTCAGACTCAGCTATGAGCTCCAGGATTCTCCTTTCCTTATAGAGCATCAGCTCGTAGATATGGTCTGGTTCGAAAATGCTCTCCGTATAACCAACGTGCAAACGCTCCCGGTATTTCTCCAGTTTTTCCAGCAGGATGGGGGTGGTAGCCATCTCATTCTTCCAATGAAACTGGAGTCCCTGCAGCTCCTCCCAGTAGCTAAGGATTTGATGAAAGACTTGATCTTCCAACTCTACTTTACGTTTCTCCAGAGCTGCGCGCATGAAATCATTTTCCATATCAGGAGCCTATGAATACTTGTACCTGCCATTTAATCTCGTGAATATTATCTACTGATATGTTTAAGACTAACTGAGCTTCTCCTATTTATAGCCCATGATTAAGGAAGATGAAAGGACAAGTCATTACGGAAGACGATTAACCTTCTAAGCATAAGATTTAATTTAATTCGTCTCGCTTAAAGTTCTCGTAATTTATTTTATGCATTTATTAAGGGGAATATTGGTTTAACAAGTTAACTGAGAAGACAGTAGTTAGTAAATCGTCAACTGAAATGAGAAAATTTTACAACTGATCATTCAGCTGATGATTTCACTAATCTTCTCACGTAAGTTAACCAGTTAACCATTGCTATATTCCAAATCAAGAGACGTGACTGATTATCAAGCATTAAATGTTATCTTTCATCAAATGATAGGTTGAAACGTGTACCCCTTTAATCCACGTATTCTTAACTCGCTTGCAGCACACGTACACACATTTTTGAATTCAAAATTTCGTGGACTGACATGTGTCAAATAATTCGAACAATCACGTACATTAGTAATTTACCCGCTCCATTTCAGTTCTTCTTCCTTACGCTTTCAACAAATTTTCAGAGCAAAAACAAAATCAAATCTTCTTTTCGCAGGAAATCATTCACAACAAATGGCAAATCAAACTCCCGCACATATGCTGAATACAATGGCGATCAACTTTGGATCAGTCCTAACAGTTGGAGAAGCCGATATCAATAACGTATTTCTAAAGCTGGAATCAGCAGGACTAAGAACGTTTTTGGGGCAATCGTCTCAAGAGATATACCCAATGGAACTCCAAGAATTTTACTCCACTGGAAAAATCACTTCTGATGGAAACATCGATTCTACTATCAATGGTCAGTTGTTGACCATTTCTAAAGATTTATTTGGAGAGTTATTCTTGCTTCCTTCTGATGGTATGGCATATCTTGCTGAGGTGAAAGCATCTGACATTGAAGAGATGCAAACCCTTCTCTCCGCTGATGGACGGAAAATCAAGGTTTCCGATCCAAAGAAAGAACTAAAGCATGAAGTTCAGTTGCGGGCCGATATTGTGGCCAAAGGGATTTTGGCGAAGGCAGGATCCTTTGCTGCCCTTACGTTAGAGAAATTTCAAGCCATCTCTGTCATCATGGCTGAACGAAGACTCAACTGGAAGCGTCTTATTTTCAATATTTTAAAGAAAATAATCCAGTCCACCAAGCAGTCCAAGGGATTTGCTGTTCAACTGAGCTACTTGCTGAAAATCAAAGGGAATGGTGGCTGATGATTTAGAGATGACATCTAAGTTCAAGGTTTTCAATGCCAAAAATGTTCAGCCACCAAAGACCAAACTGGAAATCTCTCCTGATCAGTTTTTGAAGATCAAGAAGGAGATTGGGACTCAGCGGGCTGCTCCCAAGTCAGTGAAAAAGGCCAAAACTCTGGCTCAACTGAAGTCTACAAAGAGGAAACTGATCATCATTGGATCAGATTATGAGGAAACACCATTTCAACTGATCACCAAAAATCAACGAACTCAGAAGACAAAGCCAGTGGCTTCGTTGACCTCTATCCCTTCTGAGAGACTAAAACCCTCAGATGCTCAACAGCCCATTCAGGTTGTTCCTTTGAAAGCAATTCCAGCTGATGAGAAGAAGAAATCAGCAAAAGCTGCAGCCCTTTTAATCCAAATCGATCGACCTTCGATCCTTGCTCTTGCTCGACCCAAGGGAATTGTCATTCAGGAAAGAGTGGACGCTACTCACTCTGGACTGAAAATTCCACATATTCTCACTGATGAGAAAGGAAAAGGAAAGATGATCGAAGAGCCAAGGCCCTCAAATGACATTCAAACTCACATTGACCTCATATGGGAACAAGTCAATGCCTTTGCTGCCTTGAAGATGAAAATTTTTGAAGCTTGGACGAGGTTTAGAACACATACTTTTGCCAAGCAGCTGAAGAAGAAGTCAAAGTTGAACACATTTAACAAAATGGAGACAATTGTTCTAAAAATGGTCAAGGCTGCTATGATAATTGAAACATTAGGGCGGAAGAATTATTTCTTTGATCAAATCAGATCCAAGAAGTTGGGCCAACTGATCGGGAAATTGAAAGCCAACTATATTCCCACAAGTCCAATTGCCTACAATGATCGAGCTGTTCTCACGCAGCTGGAAAATGATCTTATGGCGCTGCAATCCCAGATAAAATTTTGGGAGATGGATTAGGAACTAGTTAATTATGAAGGCACTTCGAAGACGAAGAAGATGATTCGCCTTCTCAACCCAGAGAGCCATCCCCTGAACAAGCTGTTGCTACGACTGAAGAGCCAGTTCAGGATGTGCCTCAATCTATTGCCGCTGATCATCAAATATACTCAAAAGCTGACTTGACACTTGCTAATATTGATGAAATTATTCAGTCAGTGGTATAAGAATTTGAAGCAAATGCGCCTTCAACAGAATCAGTAGACATCTCAACGGATCAAGCAGTTACTGAATCTCCTATACCTGTTTCTGCTGAACAAGAGGCTCAAACTGATGTACCCATTCAATCAAATGTTGAGCCAACTGAAGTCAATGTTGTCACTGAGGAAGCTCAGTTGCATGTTGAAGAACCGCAGAAAAACTTAGTTGACCAGCAGTCAGAACCATCAGTCACTGACCCGCCAACTGAAACTACAGAAGATACACAACTGAATCAGCAGGGCACCCCATCTACTAATCCTATTCTATCTTCTTCCCCTCCAGTCCATCAAGAATTAAATATGGAAGATGTGCCAGAGCTGACACAGGAGGTTACAGAGGTTTCTGACCGAACTTTGGTGATCTTTGATCAATCAGGAACCAGGGCCGTCTGGACCGGTATCACCTCCTCCATCTTCAGACTTGGATTTGGCTCTTGAAGAAATCCAGGACATTCAACTCAACATGTCCAAAATAATACAAGAAATAAATCATATTCAACACACACAGCTTTCTCATTCTCTGAAGTTGAACTCCTCCAGTGAATTTAATTCAGACAAACTGAAATCCATTCAAACAGCTGTAACTTCCATCATCTTTGCTATCGAAAAAATCAAAAATAACAGAGGCATAGCTGAAAGTCTTTCTATTACTCAAGACTCAATAAGCAAGAGAGTTGAATCCATTGAACTATCTGTGTCCAAGAAGATCGATTTGATGCAGACTACTGTATTGATTGCTGTCAAAGACATTGCAGCTGATGTTAGGATTCTTTCTCTCAAGGTCGATGTGCTTGACAAAAAGGGGGAAGCAGCTAGGTCAATGAAAGAATAAGAGAGGATACAGCTGAAGAGACATATTTGAAGATTATTTATTTTCTTTGTACGAATCGGTACATTAGAAATTATTTTATCTACAAAGATTCTTTATTCAAAAGTCAGCTTATTACATTCTAAGTTTTGTCAATCACCAAAAAGGGAGAAATTTTTGGAAACTAAATTTCAGTGATTTGACAAAATAAGCTTCGAAACGTATTTGTATAACTGATCAAAGGAAACGAAGCAACGAGCTAACTGATCTATTTGCCACTAGCTAAAGATTAATGCGTACCAGCTATAAATTATACACGTCATCAGGTGAAGCAACATTATAACTGACTGATCAGTTTGGGAACTGATCAGTTGAAACAAATCAGTTATGAACTTTTCCAGCAATATATCTTTCAGCTGATCCCTCAACTGTACATGTCATCAGTTGAGAATGACAACTGACAAATAGTACAACAGACTGCAACTAATAGTGGGACGCCGCATTTCAGAGACTGCAGTGTACGAATGTCAGAATATATAGACGTGGCAATCAATGGATATAAAGATTCAAATGATATTTAATATTACCGTTGAGAGGGAAGACTATAAATAAGTGAAGAGAGCAGGTGGGAATAAACTCTTAACAATCAAGCGAACTACTATTCTATTCAAGCTTGCTGTTACTCTGCTAAAATCACAACTCGCATTCAGATATCAAAAAGCTCACTCTTATCATATTTATCAGTAGCAATCAAGGCTACCTCACGGGCTTATTAGCACTTTGAGATCTTTGTTAAGATTCATTAAGTTGTGTAATACTGTAAAAGTTTTGTTAACTAAGATTTTCAGTTTGGCAGTGTTATGTCCAAACTGAAGTGGGTCAGTACAACGTTTGTATTTGATCAAAGTCTTTTAGTAAAAATCATATCTTTATGATATAAGGGGTGACGTAAGACTTATTGTATTCTCCAAACATCCAGAAACATATCGCGTGTTTTTCATATTCAGTTACTTTGAGTTATTCTATCTTTCAGTCAGTTCACTTCCGCAACTGTATTTCAGTTGAACTGATTGTTATCAACCGACGAGATACCAAGTGTCAGTTTGTAACAAAACTGTACCCATTATTCGAAAAGAAAGAAAAATCAGTAAGTGTTTATTCAACCCCCCCTCTCTAAACACTTATCACATTATTAACCGATCCTTTCAATATTTAATGCATGAACCTTTAAAATTTCATGAATTAAATCATACCATGAAATAAATATGCATAAAAATCATAATGAAAGATCGAGTGTGCTAGTGCCTTCGAAGGCATTTCAAACACTGCATTCTCTAATGAGCTGCAATAGCTCGTGCGTTAGAGTAGGTGCCCGTCGAGCCAAGTGTTGGCCGAGTGTTCACGATGAAACTCTATGTATAAACGATCTTTATTTTAATAATATTTGAATTTATCATTTTGGCGCATCTTTATCTATATACTTATGCTAGTTGCATAGATAAAGTCCTTGAATATACAAATAGTAGAAAGAATATGAGATGCTCATATGATGAGTATCATGAAACTCATATTTGGAATACTGTATATTCTAAACGGTTCCTAGTCGATTCAGCCGCCACTAAGAAGGATATAGGCCGCTCGAGTTAGAGACTAGTATCTGCGATGTGAGTACCATGTTTCATTGGTAGGGGACATTGTGATTGTCCGAACATGCAGATAGGTGCTCCTTGTAGAGTGCACTGAACAACCCTCCATAAAAGGACTTTCCAAGTGGTTCTCACTTATCGAGTGGAATAGTCCTAGTTTATGGTTGTACACCATTAGTCCTTATGACCCGGGACAACATTGAGACTCTATGTGCTAGAATTACACTTTGGCTTGTTTACCGACTCTCATGGGGTCATCAGGTGGCAAGGTTGGGTGTTTTGTCGAAACGTATAGGAGTCGATGCATTGTAGTCGGGGATTCACCGTTTACCTTCGGGTATGGATATCCTATGTGTTCTCATGTGTATGTAGATTGAAATCTCTGATCAGAGTATGGTGGTAATTATGAAAGGGGTTTCATAGATTACACCATCGATGCAACTACAACATGACACATAGTATCGATTCATTGACAACTCTCGATAAACCAATGGTTGTCGAATCGGTCGGGATATATGAGTTGAAGGGACCGTACTGTACGCTAACCATAATTGAATGGTTCTTGCAGGCACTATCATTTGATACCTAGGGAATCATGTAAGCGATGTTTCTAGGCGTTTAACATGATTCGTTGGGTGCTATCAGACTTGAGTTCTGACGTTCTTATTATCAATGAGTTGATAAGTAAGAATGGAGCAATTGGGGTATGCTCATATAAGGACATGTTTAGTCCGAATCACATGGAGATGTGAACCCACGGCTAGTTGTATCAATGAACCATTGAGGGCCACACAAGTGCTGGCTTTCTAGATCCCGTTGAGAAGTAAAATTAGTTCAATGTGTTGAACGACTTATAAATGAGTTTATAAGTGTATGGAAAAATAGAAGTATGACTTCTATTAGAGAAATGTAAATTTTAATTTATGGAAGTGTTCCTAAATTAAAAGTTGGCCAATTGAATAATGTATTTGAAAATTGTGATTTTCATAAACATTATTATGGACTAAATTAAATTAATTCAAGTGTTGAATTAATTAAACACTAGTGGACCTAGTAGAGTCCAAATAATTAAATTAATTCAAGTGTTGAATTAATTAAATTATATTGAGTCTTGTAGAGCTCAATTTAAATTAATTATTTAACTAGTGGGACTTGGGTAAATTCAAGTAATGGTTAATTAGTCTCAAATATGTTTGAGATAATTAAATTTAGTCCATGGTTTTTATTTTGATAATAAACCATATAATATGCATGCATGGGAGGTGAAGGGTTGGAGACAACTTTTGCAACTATCAAGGCTTGGCATGCTACTTTTGTCTCTACTTTTTGCAAGACCAAGACAAGTCTCCCTTCCCCTCATTCAAGCATCCTCATGGCCGAAATATTGAACAAGATTCTACCAAGTTTTCTCTCAATTTTTCTCTTCAAGTGTTGAGGAAGAAAAATACTTCTCCTTGAAAAATCCTTTTATTTTTCTAGTGCAAAATAAAAGGGGTTCTAGTTTGCTAGTGGTGGGCCTAATTTTGAAGGAAAGATTCAAGAACAAGGTGAAGCTTATAGATTGTCTTGCCATCAAGAGCTTAGTTGTATATCAACTAAGTTGGAGCCATCATCAATCTTTTAAGATTGATAGGTACATTTCTAAACACACTATGAATGTCATTTTGTGTTTTATTGTATTTCCTACACAAATCTTATGGTGGCCGAAATTTATATGCTAAAATCGAAAATTTTTGTGCTTCCGTTGCATTTCCGGCCACCGTAACCGATCCCCTGTCAAGTGGTATCCGAGCTATGGTTACGTTTTTGTGTAGCAAATACAAGATATTATGTTGAGATCGATTTCTAACCGCATGAGTGTATTTTTTGCAACAAAATACCAATGCCTTTTTGGGGACATTTCGGGCAGCATGTTGCTGCCCGTGTCAGGCAGCTCGGGCTGGCCGAGGGGCTGCCCATTTCGGGCAGCAAGGGCAGCCCGAGGGGCTGCCCGAACGCCCCTCTTTTAAAAATAAAAAAAAAAAAATTTGTAGCCGGAATCCGGCGACGGCGATAACAACTAGGGTTTTCCAAAAGTGTTTTGAAATATCCAAGTGTCATGGGCCTTGAGTTGTTGGGCCATTGGATGGCTAACATATTTGTGAATTTTAAATGGGCCAAAACGTTTTTGGTGAAAAATGAATTTTTGGGCCCTTAAGTTTAAAATTACAAAAGTTGAAAATATTTTCTCATGAAATAAATAATTTAAGTTGGACTTTAATTATTTATAGTAAATGGTGATTTACAAGAAATTCGGTTATAAATAAATTAATTGGAAAGTAGACAAAGGTGTTTGTATACTTTGTTAATTTAGTTTATAATCGTGGCGGTTAGTGATTGGATCAAGATATATAATATTGGATCAATTAATTATTGTGATAATTAATTGATGGTGTATGATATGTAATATTATGCATGAAGGATGATCAAAAGCCCAAGCCCAATTTGCTAGGTGTATGCTAGGATATTTTGTGTTGAATGATTGTAATAATTATCAATTTATAAAGTGGGCTTGGTTTATGGCCCGTTCCCACCCCATGAGATGTATCCCTATTTGCCATGGATATTTATTTGTAAATATTAGTATAGTGGATGATCAAGATTGGAAGATGGTGGCCATGATGATTATGAAGATCGAAGACATGTAAATATTGGAAGCTTATGTAATAGTTGCATTTGCATCCCGTGCATTTCCCTAGGATTGGACCTAGGCCCGTGTTTAGCTTACACGGTCCGTTAGTATTGGGGTGATTGATCATCCTTGTTTGTTTACTATTTATAATATATGCATGATATGTTATAAATAATGAGTATGTGCGTTATTATTATGATAATAACAAAGTTGCATGAATCCGGCAAACATACGATCAAACGTGGCGAGCTTTTAAAATAAAATTAATGATGAGACCTTTCAAAATTGAAAACCCTCATTTTGAATAAGATTCAAAATTAATATCAAGCCCGAAAAGGGGAATTATAAATTTGTTTATAATTTCCTTGTCTTCCATCGACAATGGGTGCATGATGAACGCTACCCGTACTCGGGCTCGGCTCATATTATTGGGGGAGGTTTGGGTGCCGGAAAGCTGTGACATCCATTGACATGGTGATGTGAACTACGTGGAACTCCCATGATTTCGGCTCATATTATTGGGGGAACTCATGGCGACCGTCCATTAAGGTTCAACATCGATGGGTAAGGCTTGACACGTGAAGATGAACGACGTCATATTATTGGGTCCTAATCAAACGTGAGACAAAAGTTTACGTAGAGGGTTGCATTGTGATGCAATTGGAAACTACCTTTTAGGAATTATGATTGGCTGATATTATTCGGGATCATGATTTGCTAATTGGACCTTACGTACCTACTGAGGAAAGGAGTTTCTCGTTTTCACTAGAGGGTAGTGAAAGATGTCAAAACAGTGGGAGTAAACATTTATAAAGTTAAAGTCCATACTTTATATCTTACTAAATATTTTAAAATAGTCATTAACATTTATCTGTTTACTTTTCAGTACTATTTGACAATGTCTTCAATTCGCAACCCGCTTTCTGCCATACTCGAAAAACATGTGTTAACTGGACCTAACTACCTCACTTGGCTAAGAAATCTGAAAATCGTCTTGAACTCGGAAAAGATTGCATATACACTGACTGAGTCGCCCCCTGATAAGGCTCCGACTGACTGCACTCCTGAGGAATTGCAGACCTACAAGGATTGGTGTGACCATGACTTGAAGGCCAAGTGTTATATGCAGGCTTCTATGAATGATGAGCTGCAGAGGCGTTTTGAGGGTGCAAAGAGTGCTGCTGACATTCATTTGCACCTCAAGGAGCTCTTTGGTGAGCAGACTCGGCCTCTTAGGCATGCTACCGTCAAGGAGCTAATCACTTTGCGCATGCGAGATGGGGCCTCGGTCCATGAGCATGGCCTAAAGTTGATTGGACTCGTGGACAAGCTTGTTGGCATGGATTTGATGTTGCCTTCGGAGTTGACCACCGACGTGTTGCTGTTATCGCTGCCTAGCTCATTTGATCCTTTTGTGGTGAATTTCAATATGAACAAGATGGAACCGACCCTTGAGGAGTTGGTGAACATGCTTGTGACTTTTGAGTCCACCATCAAGAAAGAGAAGTCGGTTCTTTATGTGGGTTCTTCATCTGGTACGAAGACCGATCCACGTGGGAAAAGGAAGAAGCGTTCTTTCCAACGTCCCAAGAAGAACGTGCCCTTGAAGAGGCAAGCTCCGAGTCCCGTTGTGGTAGCTACACCAGATAAAGCTAACAAGACTGTTGATGTTTGTCATCACTGCAAGAAGCCTGGACATTGGAGGCGTAATTGCAAGGAATATCTTGCCCAGAAGGGTTCTGGAAAGGGTATGTTCTATATTGAAGTAAACATTTCAATTAACTCTACTTCTTGGGTATTGGATACCGGCTGTGGCTCACATCTCTGTAATGATTTGCAGGTGATGGGAAGAAGTAGGAGGCTCCGAAAAGGTGAGACCTTCTTGAGGATGGGCAATGGAGCAAGAGTTGCTGCCAAGGCTGTAGGAGATGTTTACTTGCATTTGAACAATGATTTTAGGCTTGTTTTAAGAGATGTTTTGTTTGTACCAGACTTGGTGAAAAACATTATTTCCATTTCTATGCTTGATATTGATGGATTTTTTCTTGTCTATTTAGCAAAGGTGTTTGCAATATTTACAAGAATGAATGTTTAGTTGGTACCGGAGAACTTGAAAACCATCTCTACACCTTAAAATTAAAAGATATTCCGATTAACAATGTCCAAGCAATAACAACAACAAATAAGCGCAAACAAGATACTCTAAATTCGGCACAATTATGGCATGCTCGATTAGGACATATTTCCCTAAGAAGGATGAACAAGCTAGTGGGAGTGGGCATGTTTGATATGTCCGATATTAATGCTCTCACGACTTGTGAATCCTGTCTAAAAGGAAAGATGACCAAGATTCCCTTTAAGGGCCATGTGGAGCGAGCCAAAGGGTTATTGGATTTGATCCATACCGATGTGTGCGGTCCGCTTAGCATCACTACTAAGCATGGACATGCCTACTTCATCACCTTTACCGATGACTTTTCGAGGTATGGGTATGTGTATTTGATGAAATACAAGTCTGAAGCCTTTGAAAGGTTCAAAGAATTCAGAAGTGAAGTAGAGAAGCAATTGGGACGAAGCATCAAGGCACTTCGATCGGATCGAGGTGGTGAGTACTTGAGTGCCGAGTTCCAAGAGTATCTTAGGGAGAATGGGATTCTCTCACAGTGGACTCCGCCCGCTACACCACAATTGAATGGTGTTTCGGAGCGTCGTAACCGGACTTTGATGGACATGGTTCGGTCTATGATGGGGTTCACGGAGTTGCCGCCATCATTTTGGGGATATGCGTTTGAGACAGCGGCACTGTTGTTGAACAATGTCCATTCAAAAGCAATTGACAAGACTCCATATGAGATATGGATGGGTAAGCCACCCAAATATTCTTATCTTAGAATATGGGGGTGCCCTGCTTATGTGAAGCAGGTAGTGGGAGATAAATTGGATAGTCGATCCATTTTATGTTACTTTGTGGGATATCCAAAGAATTCGGTTGGATACTACTTCTATCATCCCCAAGAAACAAAAGTGTTTGTTTCTAGGAATGCAACCTTTTTGGAAAAAGAATTTCTATTGGATAGAAAAGGGGAGATGATAGAACTCGAAGAAGTTCGAGAGACACCCACAATTATAGAACCCACACCCAAGAGCCAAGAGAGGAGATACAAGCTCCTAGAAGATTCGAGAGAGTCTCGAGACCACCTATGAGGTATGGTCTACTTCTTGAAGAGGACCATGATGAGCCTAACCTAGGATGTGATCCATTGACCTTCAAGGAAGCATTATCTGATGCCGATTCATCCAAGTGGCTTGAAGCAATGGAATCTGAGATGAATTCCATGCATTCGAACCAAGTGTGGAATCTCGTGGATCCACCTGAGGGAATTGTTCCCATAGGGTGCAAATGGATTTACAAGAGGAAACTTGGGGCGGATGGGAAGGTATTGACCTTCAAAGCGCGATTGGTGGCAAAAGGATACACTCAAAGACAAGGAGTTGACTTTGAGGAAACCTTTTCTCCAGTTTCAATGTTCAAGTCCATAAGGATTTTGCTAGCCATAGCTGCATGGTATGACTATGAGATATGACAGATGGATGTTAAGACAGCCTTTCTTAATGGGGATATTAAGGAAGAGATTTACATGTCTCAACCCGAAGGATTTACATCTATCGGAAGTGAGCATATGGTATGCAAACTTCAAATATCTATTTATGGTCTAAAACAGGCATCTAGGAGTTGGAACCTTAGATTCGATAGTACAATCAAAGAGTTTGATTTTACTAAGAATCCTGAGGAACCCTGTGTGTATAAGAAGGTCAGTGGGAGTGCTGTGACATTCCTGGTGCTGTATGTTGATGACATTCTACTCATTGGGAATGATGTAGGAATGTTGCAATCAACTAAGATATGGTTAGCAAGCAAGTTCTCGATGCAAGACTTGGGTGAAGCATCTTTTGTATTGGGAATACAGATCTATAGAGATAGATCAAAAAGATTGCTTGGTCTCACCCAGTCCACATATATTGATACCATCCTGAAGCGGTTCTGGATGGATGAGTCCAAGAGAGGACATCAACCAATGTGTCATGGCGTGTCCCTATCCAAGTCCATGTCTCCCAAGACTGATGAAGAGATAGTGGCGATGACACGCATTCCATATGCATCTGCAATTGGTAGCATCATGTATGGGATGATATCTACACGTCCTGACGTGGCCTTCGTACTAAGTGTAGTGAGTAGATATCAATCGAACCCTGGTCTTCCACATTGGAAAGCTGTGAAAGACATACTCAAGTACTTGAGAAGGACCAATAAATTGTTCTTGGTCTATGGGGGTGGAGAACTAAAATTGGAAGGCTATACCGACTCTAGCTTCCAAAGCGATATTGATGACTCAAAGTCAACCTCTGGATTCATATTCATGCTCAATGGCGCTGCTGTCTCTTGGAAGAGTTCCAAGCAAGACAGCACTGCGGATTCCACCACTGAGGCAGAATATATTGCTGCATCAGCTGCAGCAAAGGAGGCAGTTTGGATAAGGAATTTCGTCCAAGAGTTGGGCGTCATTCCTAATGGAGTTGCTCCTGTCCCTGTGTTTTGTGACAACACGGGAGCGATTGCTCAAGCAAAGGAGCCGAGGTCTCATCAGAAGTCCAAACACGTATTGAGAAAGTACCACATCCTCAGAGAGATCGTGGAAAGAGGAGATGTCATGATTGACAAAGTCGACTCTGCAGATAATGTTGCTGATCCACTAACTAAGCCTTTACCAGGACCATCATTCGAGAAGCATCACGAATCAATGGGTCTGAAGTATATGGGTAGTTGGCTCTAGTGCAAGTGGGAGATTGTTAGAGTAGGTGCCCGTCGAGCCAAGTGTTGGCCGAGTGTTCACGATGAAACTCTATGTATAAACGATCTTTATTTTAATAATATTTGAATTTATTATATTGACGCATCTTTATCTGTATACCCATGCTAGTTGCATAGATAAAGTCCTTGAATATACAAATAGTAGAAAGAATATGAGATGCTCATATGATGAGTATCATGAAACTCATATTTGGAATACTGTATATTCTAAACGGTTCCTAGTCGATTCAGCCGCCACTAAGAAGGATATAGGCCGCTCGAGTTAGAGACTAGTATCTGCGATGTGAGTACCATGTTTAATTGGTAGGGGACATTGTGATGTCCGAACATGCAGATAGGTGCTCCTTGTAGAGTGCACTGAACAACCCTCCATAAAAGGACTTTCCAAGTGGTTCTCACTTATCGAGTGGAATAGTCCTAGTTTATGGTTGTACACCATTAGTCCTTATGACCCGGGACAACATTGAGACTCTATGTGCTAGAATTACACTTTGGCTTGTTTACCGACTCTCATGGGGTCATCAGGTGGCAAGGTTGGGTGTTCTGTCGAAACGTATAGGAGTCGATGCATTGTAGTCGGGGATTCACCGCTTACCTTCGGGTATGGATATCCTATGTGTTCTTATGTGTATGTAGATTGAAATCTCTGATCAGAGTATGGTGGTAATTATGAAAAGGGTTTCATAGATTACACCATCGATGCAACTACAACATGACACATAGTATCGATTCATTGATAACTCTCGATAAACCAATGGTTGTCGAATCGGTGGGGATATATGAGTTGAAGGGACCGTACTGTACGCTAACCATAATTGAATGGTTCTTGCAGGCACTATCATTTGATACCTAGGGAATCATGTAAGCGATGTTGCTAGGCGTTTAACATGATTCGTTGGGTGCTATCAGACTTGAGTTCTGACGTTCTTATTATCAATGAGTTGATAAGTAAGAATGGAGCAATTGGGGTATGCTCATATAAGGACATGTTTAGTCCGAATCACATGGAGATGTGAACCCACGGCTAGTTGTATCAATGAACCATTGAGGGCCACACAAGTGCTGGCTTTCTAGATCCCGTTGAGAAGTAAAATTAGTTCAATGTGTTGAACGACTTATAAATGAGTTTATAAGTGTATGGAAAAATAGAAGTATGACTTCTATTAGAGAAATGTAAATTTTAATTTATGGAAGTGTTCTTAAATTAAAAGTTGGCCAATTGAATAATGTATTTGAAAATTGTGATTTTCATAAACATTATTATGGACTAAATTAAATTAATTCAAGTGTTGAATTAATTAAACACTAGTGGACCTAGTAGAGTCCAAATAATTAAATTAATTCAAGTGTTGAATTAATTAAATTATATTGAGTCTTGTAGAGCTCAATTTAAATTAATTATTTAACTAGTGGGACTTGGGTAAATTCAAGTAATGTTTAATTAGTCTCAAATATGTTTGAGATAATTAAATTTAGTCCATGGTTTTTACTTTGATAATAAACCATATAATATGCATGCATGGGAGGTGAAGGGTTGGAGACAACTTTTGCAACTATCAAGGCTTGGCATGCTACTTTTGTCTCTACTTTTTGCAAGACCAAGACAAGTCTCCCTTCCCCTCATTCAAGCATCCTCATGGCCGAAATATTGAACAAGATTCTACCAAGTTTTCTCTCAATTTTTCTCTTCAAGTGTTGAGGAAGAAAAATACTTCTCCTTGAAAAATCCTTTTATTTTTCTAGTGCAAAATAAAAGGGGTTCTAGTTTGCTAGTGGTGGGCCTAATTTTGAAGGAAAGATTCAAGAACAAGGTGAAGCTTGTAGATTGTCTTGCCATCAAGAGCTTAGTTGTATATCAACTAAGTTGGAGCCATCATCAATCTTTTAAGATTGATAGGTACATTTCTAAACACACTATGAATGTCATTTTGTGTTTTATTGTATTTCCTACACAAATCTTATGGTGGCCGAAATTTATATGCTAAAATCGAAAATTTTTGTGCTTCCGTTGCGTTTCCGGCCACCGTAACCGATCCCCTTTCATCGTGTTCTAAGAATATTAACGCCGATGAATTAAATCGAGTTTGGTTTAAACCAAGCGGAAGAAACTCAAAGTAATCCTTCGTGAAGAATATTGATATAATAGAAAACATTTTAACTTATGTAAACTGACTAACCGAAAGAAGACAAATCAGTTTTTGAATTCTTCAGGTAAATTATGGTGACAGTGAACTGACGAATACTCCAACTGATCAAAACAGTTTGACAGCAATAGTTAATCAGTTAAATACAATAGATATGTTTATGGATGTCCGGAGACTTCAACAGCTCCTACGTTACCCCTTCTACCTCCTCAGATAGGTTCTACTAGAAGACTTTGATTTATACAAACACTTTGTACAAACCCAATCTGCTAGGACTTACACTAGTGCCTAAACTGAACTCCTAACTACGACTGAAGGCAGAACCTTCCAGCCAACACTTCTTTAACGTCTATGTGTCAAAGACTACATACACAAGTTTAACGTCTTTGTGCAAGACTGTATTTGAGTGGATTTGAGAGTGAGTGTGTATGTGAGAACTGAACAAGGATGTTCTCACACATAGAGAGAAAGTGGCTTCTAGTCTAAGCTGATACAACGACGAAGAGTTCCATCTAGGCTTAAGTGTTTCTTAAAGCTGATATGCAACTGAGCGTGCCCTTTTGTTTTTATTCTCAACTCTGGTATATCTTTTTCACTTCACTTGTTGAGTCTTCACCGATCTTCTCTTTATATAGGCGGGAAAAGCTGATCATACAGTGAGACTCATTTATTGTATCCGTTGCATTTGAAACGGCTTCTTGGACTTTGTGTCTCTTCTTTTTTATTGCCTTTCTGAAGCGCTTTGTCTTTAATGCTCTGATGCAACGTCCATTATTGTCCTTTGACTAGACACTGACTTTGTATCTTCTCGTACAGCTGGAATCCATTTACTGTAAGCTTGTCTTGATCTGCAGCTGAAAGGTTCCGACTGATATTTTGAACTGGTCAGCTGAACTGATCTTCAGTTGGGCTAGTGAAGTCAGTCGATTAATCAGTTGAACTTATTTCACACCTTCAGTTGAACTGGTTAGCTGGGTTCTTTGTCAGTTGGACACATCATCGGCTGGCCAGGCTTTTGAGGTCTTCCTGCTGAATCACTTATCAGTTTGGACAATCAACTGAACTGCTTGTTTGAAGGTTTGACTGATTTAGTCTTGGCAATCAGTTGGCATCTTCGATAGCTTCAGTTGTGGGTTCGTAAACTGATTAGTTCAGTTTTAGCTGTCTCCGCACTAAGGTAGATTATTAGTAATATGATAAAAAGTTTTGTTAGCATCAAAATCAAGATTGCGAACTTGAAAAGTTCCAACACATAAAAATAATTAAATAAAAATTAATAAAATAAACATGTATTTTATGCTTTAAAATAATTTAATAAATACCAAAGAAATTTAATAATTTTCATGCATGTGGTACACGTGGAATTTCCGATTTTCGGGACGTTACATGATGACTCTCCTGGAGCCGGTAAACGAGTCAAAGCACAACCCTAGCATATAGAGCCTCAGTGTTGTACCGGGTCGTAAGACTAATGGTGTAAATCATAACCACGGACTTATCCTCTCGATGAATGATAACCACTTGAAAAGTCCGAGAGAGAGTTGTTCGGTATAATCATCATATGACTACCCATCTGCATGTTTGGACATCTCTATGCCCTTACCAAGAAACGCAGTACACAACATCACAGATGCTAGTCTCGAGCTCAAGCAACTTTTATCTATGTTTTAGGCGGCTGAATCGACTAGGAACGAATTTATATCATACAGTGTTTACAAACGAGTTTCAACATCGAATTATGATTCATTTGTATTAAAGTATAATCAAGTTCTTTATCTATGTTTGATAACATTGGTATACAGATAAAGAAATAATAAAAATGAAATAATGAATTATATTAAAATGAATATTGTTTACTACAACGGAGTCAATAAATTCTTGGTCAACAATTGACTTGTAGGACATCGACTCTAAGACGATTTATACGTTAGGATTTGCCACCAATATCCTTGGTACGTGGCGATGGGACAACACTAGAAGCCGAGAATGCCAGATAGGTGACTGTGCACCATTCTTTGAAATTATTGTATCATAGTTTTTTATTAATTTTGAAAAAAATATATTTACACAATATAAGGTATAGTAGAGGGAAGTATATAACTCGAGTTTATTATTAATCTCGTTATTGATATATACAAAAGGAAGTGATCAATAATTTCGCTTTAAATAATCAAATGGAAATAATGAAATACTTAGTTTTCTTGATTTTTTGAATGTAATTTGCTTTCCAAATATTAAATTTAATTTTTTTTCTGATTAACATAATATGTTTTCAGTTAATTGTAGTAGATAGATTTATTTCGAAATCTTTCAATTTTATTTAATAAGTCTAATCTGTGAAATTGGGGCATCAAAATTGGCAAAAATAAAGGTTAAACATTTGTGGATGTGGGAGGATAGACGAAGTGAGAGTTTAAGGCAATGGAAAATTTATTTTTAAATTGAGAAAATTGAATTTTTGATATTATGTATTTCACTATTTACTTTTTTGCAATTTATATACCTGCTGATGTGTAATGTAAATAGGACTAAAATTTCCAATATTGAAGCTTAAAATTTTACTATATAAATGACAATTTTTTTTGTTTCAAAAAATATATATACACAATTAAACTTGCAATTTCATTTTTTAAATGTATTCCAATTGGAAAAATTGATGATACATTAATTATATGCATCAAGTAATGCTTTAAGATTGAATGTAATATAATTTATATATATATATATATATATATATATATATATATAAAATAAATTTTTGCATGAAATATAATATGATTGCTCAATTTTCTTGTTCGACCAAAAGTCCATTTGTGTTAAAAAGTAATTACTTATTCAAAATTAATAATTTAATTTGCATTTAATTTCAATTTTATTTGTTTCCATGGGAATTGAATTTTGGCAAAAAAAACTTGCAAAGTTAGTTCACATAACTCTATGTGGCTCATAAATTAATTTTTCTAACATTATTTTTTAATTTTTAAGTGATCTGTTTAACAAAATTTAGATACTATATATATTAGAACTAATATATATTAGAACTAAGAGCTTTTAGCTATGTTTTTAGTATGTTACAATTTTCTCCCATTTTTTAGGTATCAACCCACACGATTGGCTTTTCTATATATTATTGTACGCTGAACAGCGAAAGTCACGACCCGTGCATGCTTGATCAAAATTTATACCACTTCTGAGAAGACATTCGATAGAATATATTAATTAATCATAAAAGTAGAAACTACATATTTTATCATCACACGGAAAAAAATTATACCATAAATCAGTAAATCATGCGCAAATTAACTGCTTAAAATATATATGCATGGGAAAAAACCATAAATTTAACTGAGAAAATGACCAAAAGTCGAGAGAAGAAATTAGCTCTCATGACAAAAAAAAAAAAAAAAAAAAACTGTACATCTCTTTATTTGGTCATTTAGTTTCAAACTGCTACTGGTAATTAAACACTTGACGATGGTTTCAATTCCACAACTATGACGCTAATGTTGTCGCTGCTTCCCCGGCCGATTGCCAGCTCGGTTAGACACGCCGCCGCCTCGGAGGCACGACTCCTTCCACGTGAATAAGTGTCATCAACTTCTGAAAATTTAGGGTTTGGTGCTGCTGCCCTCAATTCCCCATTCATACACCTTCTTGCCACCTGACACGCTAGCTCGTTCGAGACGACGTCCCATAATCCATCGCTTGCAAGTATCAAGAACTCGTCGAGTGCAGTTCTGTTGGCTATTTTTACTTCAGGTTCAGCTATCACATATGGTTTCAGGTACTCATCGCCTGTAGAATAGGAGATACTGAGTCAGTCTCATCGACTTGGATATCAACTGGAAAGAAACTTGAGGCAATGGGATGCAGGAATTGATCTTATGTCTTGAAGGGTTTGGAATTGGGTGTACTTACTTTTATTAGCTCTTAAATAATATATCGGATGGAAAAAAATATCATCCTATTAAATTGTCTTAACAGCCAAAATTTGATTTTTAAAGCAATAAATTTGGTTTTATGGTAGGAGATGTGATATTTTTGGTCTATAAAACCATCTAATTTGGAATTTTAATTCATTAGTTATTCAAATTTGATTATAATACACAATTTTTTTTTAATATAATTATGTACAAAAACTAAAATGTGAAAACTTGATGAATCAAAACAAAAATTAAACAACATTTACAAACAATATCCTCAACTCTTTGAGGATTATGCATCGGATACAACTATTTGTGTATTAATCAAGTGATATGATGTTACCTATGGATCTTGAAGTAGCGAGAACGCCTAAGATTCGCTGCCCATTCCAATTTATGACTTTCCCTCCAGAATTTTCAATTCTTTCCAACTCATCGGGCCTATTAGGCTGCAGAACACATATTTAATGTAAAAACCAAAATAAAGAAGAAGAAGCATATCGTATTTCAGCGAGGGCGGAGAGCGCTTCTCGACTTCACCAGAAAAAAAAAAAAAACCCTTTTCAAAGGTATCGATTTTACTTTCTCATCACATCGCCCCCAACCTCATACAATCCTTATTTTTTACGAGACAAAAACACAGATCCAGATTGGGATCATTAATGCTATAATTTTAAATCAAATCTCATCAGTGTAAATTCGAATCTTCAATTTTATAAAATAAGATTAAATTATTTATTGAACGTAGAATTTTTTTGGATATAATTATTAATAATTTTTAAAAAGATTCATATTATTTGCATGCAATTGTACGTGCATATGTATACATAAATATATATACCTTGTGATCGTCCGATAATTGTACGGCGACACCGCCGCGAGAAATCACAGCCCTTGAATCGCCGCAGTTCGCGACGACTACCAACTCATCCCCCACCACCGCCACCACCGCCGTCGAGCCCGTCGTCGCCACCTCCTCTCCAGCCTTATTCACCTCCTCATCCATCTTCTCGAACCCCGCCGCCATCACCTTCTCCCAATTGATAACATTATTCTTATTATCCCATCCGCCGCTCTGTTCCTCCGCGATATTTCCGACCAGCTTATGAAAGATCTCACCGCAGGCTTGCGCCACGCGGCACCCTCCGTGCCCGTCGTAGACTCCGAAAAAATCGTACCTCCTCCCACCTCTCCTCAGAAATCCTAATTCCGCTGCCGCAGCGTCCTCCATCTCCCTCCGCCGGCCGATAACAGATGTCAATCCAAACGCCCTGCGGTGAGTCTCATGATCCCCAGAAGAGGGAAGCGATTCATTTTCCATCAAAATCTCAGATCTCTTCTTCTTCAAACCAGCATCGTGATCAGACAGAACCGTCATAACCCCGCCGGAATCCGCCTCAACAACAGGCCTAACCCTCCGCAATCTCATCCTCTTCCTCCCCTCACCATTGAATTCCATCTCTCCGATCTTCAGATCCACGGGCGATTTCTTCGACAAAATCCCACCCTCCGCCGCCACCGATCCTTTTCTCAGTTTGTCAAAAATCATCTCCGAACGTTAAATCACACACAAAAGCGAAAAAAATTGAGGAAGAATATAATGTAAGAATATAAACGCTGCATGACAGCAACGATAGATGCTTTATAGAAAACATACGACTCCACATCTTCGCCACGTGGTGTGATTGAGGCGGTCTCAGATGCGACCCCAGAAGCGTAAGTTAGCAAAAATCCCGCCGACTTATGTGTACGGTTCCAATTGGCTGGAGCTGGACACGTGTCCACGTGTATGGTTGGAGGGATGGGGACACGTGTCGGTGATGAGGGTCGAGCAGGGTCAATAACCTCGTACTCCGTGTCTCATTTTGATATTTCCAAACATTTTCTAATTGTAAAAAAATGGGCACGTATAGATATTTTCGGATTCAAATTTTTGTATCAGATGAATATGTACACTGTTGATTTTAATTTGGTCGACTATTTATTATTTGAGTTTCCAACTGAAAATTTTGTTCTTGTTGAAAAATAATATTTAAAATATGTGTATTGAATATTTGAATGTTGAATATTTGAATGTTGAAAATAAAAGTTGTAAATATTGAAAATTAGTGTGTGATGATGTATGTAATGATGTATTTTATTTTTGGATTATTTGTAAAGATTTCCTATAAATAGATCTTTCATTTGTGAAGAAAATTACAATTGATAGAGAGAAAAATATTATAAAGTGTGTAGTTTGGTAAATTTTGAGAGTTTGAGATTTTTACTTTTTACCATAAATTTTTACTTTTTCACAACACGTTATCAGCACGAAGCTCTAAAAGTCCTTCATACTTTTCCAAGCTCCGAACAGAAGAAAAAGGTAACAAAAGTAATAATTTTTATTTTACTGTTATTTATTTATTGTGTATATATTTAATATATAATATAATGTTATTATTAGAAATAATAAAAATAAATTTTTCAAAAACTTGTTATAAATCCTTGGATGATGTTAAGACGACATCCCACACTCCCGGTAAGGGATACGACAAGTATAAAAGCCTATAAGGTTTTTAAACAAAATACCTTATTACACTTTATTATAATAATGTGATATGATATACATAATTATTTAAACATGACTAATATTATATACACCATATTATTACCATAAAATTATACAAATACATACCTTTATTTTTTGTATACCAACGGTCATAAACGGCAAAAAACGGCTAGTTTTTGTCCTCTAAATATGATCTCACAAAATCTTTCAATCACTCCAACTTTCTCTTCTTCTCTAAAAATTATTCTTCATCAAATTTTTCGAAGAAAAAAGAAGATGGCTTTCTCAAGGTTATTTTTAATTATTTTGGTTATCATACTCACGAGTCTTGTATTTATCGGAGAATATCCTCCTCGTGTGTTTTCTTTATTTTTACAAATTCTTGTACTTGTTGTTTATCCATTACTTTGTATTGCAATATTCATTAACTAATAAAATGCATCGTAATTTTTTAGTACCACCATGTCAAATTTGACAAAGCTCGAATTTGTTGCGCTCGACATCACGGGAAAAAAATTATATGCCATGGACTCTCGATGTAGAAATGCATCTTGAGTCATTGGGTCTTAGTGAGACAATAAAAGAAAATGGTATATCGACATCACAAGAAAAGGCAAAAGTCATTATATTTTTTCGTCGACATCTCGACGAGGGATTGAAATGTGAATATTTAATTGAAAAAGATCACATGGCTTTATGGAAAGGATTGAAAGAAAGATTTGAACATATAAGGGAAGTTATACTTCCGACCACCCGTGATGAATGGAATATGTTAAGATTCCAAGATTTTAAGAAAGTCAGTGATTATAATTCAGCGATGTATCGAATCATCTCGCAGCTAAAATTTTGTGGACATGAGGTCACAGAATCGGAAATGCTTGAAAAAACATTTTCCACGTTTCATGCATCAAATATTACTTTACAGCAACAATATAGAGTACGTGGATTTGCGAGATATTCTGAACTCATCGCCTGTCTTCTTGTGACGGAAAAGAACAACGAGCTATTAATGAGAAATCATCAGTCCCGACCCACTGGATCAACAGCATTTCCAGAAATAAATGCTGTAAGTAAAAATGAATTTAAATCTCGCAACCAAAATCAAATTCAAAGACAAGATTTTGGTCGTGGTCGAGGTCGAGGTCGTGGACGTGGAATTGGCCGTGGTCGTGGTCGAGGCCGTGGTTTTGAAAATAATCGAGATAGTTATTTTTATAACTCATCTCAAAAGAACGTCCCAAACCATCCACTGAAAAGGCATCATGAGAATACAAGTGTTAATGAGAATCACTCAAAAGATATGAAAGTTCTTGTTTAAGATGTGGTACTCCAGGACATTGGTCCAAAATTTGTCGAGCCCCTGAGCACCTTTGTAAACTTTATAAAGAATCATTAAAGGGGAAAAAAAAGGAGACCAACTTCACTGAACGCAGTGACCGTTTGAGTGATTCAACTCATTTTGATGCTGGTGATTTTATGAATGATTTCTCTGGAAATGATCAACATGTTGGTGGGATAGAAATGAACAATTTTGATGCTGCATATTTTCTCAATGATTTTTCTGAAAATGAACAATATAGTGGTAGAATATAAATGTACAATAATTTGTTTTTCATGTATTCATATAATAATGTTTTATTGTATAATTATAATATGTGTTATATTTAAATATATATTGCCAGTAACTTTATTTCATTGCATATTTTTTTGAAGTTCAAATATGGAAAATGCTATGAGCAAAGCTGAAGTTTGCATACCCGATAGTGGTACAACGCACACTATCCTCCGAGATAAAAGATATTTCTTGGAACTAAAACCAACATAAACAACGGTGAATACAATATCAGGTCATGTAGACTTGATTAAAGAATGTGGTAAAGCACAATTTTTGTTACCTAATGGTACAAAATTTTTTATCAATGATGCTTTATATTCACCACAATCGAAAAGAAATTTGTTGAGTTTTAATGATATATATTCCCATGGGTATGATACTCAAACAATGAATGAAGAGAATGAGAAATATATGTGTCTTATCACATATAAATCCCGAAAGAAATATGTGATTGAAAAACTACAAATGCTCCCCACTGGATTGCATTATACACATATAAGTCCGATTGAATCAAACATGGTAGTTGATAATTATTCAATATTAACCAATTGGCATGATCGATTGGGACATCCTGGTTCAACAATGATGCAAAGAATTATAGAAAATACACATGGTCATCTGCTAAAAGACCATAAGATCTTTCAGAATAATAAGTTTCAATATAAAGCATGTTCTCTTGGAAAACTTATTATAAGACCATCACCAGCCAAAATCCAAACTGAATCACCAATGTTTCTTGAACGTATTCAGGGTGATATTTGTGGAGCAATCCTTCCACCATGTGGACCATTCAGATACTTTATGGTATTGATTGATGCCTCCAGCAGATGGTCACATGTATGTTTATTGTCAACTCGAAATGTTGCATTTGCAAGATTACTTGCTCAAATAATAAAATTGAGGAATCAATTTCCCGATTATACAATCAAGAAAATTAGACTTGATAATGCTGGTGAATTTACTTCCTAGACTTTCAATGATTATTGTATGTCTATGAGAATCATTTTTGAGCATCATGTTGCTCATGTACATACACAGAATGGATTGGCTGAATCATTGATTAAACGTCTGCAGATGATTGCTAGACCAATGTATTTAAATGTATATTAATGCTTGCAATTAAAATAGTCTCAATTTTATTTAGAAAAATCAATTGACCGATTTGTTTTCACCAATAACTAGATTGAAAATAAATTTAATTATATTATAACACCAGACTTTTTATAACAAATAAATATGGAATAAAAGATCTAGAGTTCCGATTTCACGCAACTATCCACCATGTGTTATTTTGTGTAGCTATATTATAAATGTCCTTATTATACATTAGCCAAGAATTCTAAATTATCTACTCCCTCTCCCGAGTGCTAAGTAGATAGTAATTATCTAACAAAAGATTGTAACGTCCCCATCAACAATCTATAATTAAATAACACAATAAGCAATAAATTCTTTTAATGGCTTCAATAGCAATATATGTCCTCCCGAACTATATAAATACCATCGATGTATTTTTCCCTTTCTTGTTTATAAATTCCCTTTTCCAAGTGATAAATTATAAACATAAGAATTATTCAAGATATGACCAATAAAATGAAAGCATTAAGATTGGAAAAATACAAATGAACAATAAGGAAAACTTATATAGCATAATTCATAAATCCCAACACATGGTGTCTAGTTTTGTTCCATCATTCCTCTAGAAATAAGAATTAGTTCATAATAAAAATAACACAACAACACATGAATCTTAAAAAAGACATATCAAATAAAAGTAAAAATAAAGAAAGAAGAACTTAGAACAAGAGATTTGGAGTGCAATGAAATTTCTGTCCAAAAGTGTGAAAAAGATTTCCTAAGGATGATGAACTTGAGCTTCAATCCTTTCTTTGTAGCCTCCACTCCTTTCCTTTGCTCCCCCAATGACCTAGATGATGAATAATAAAAGCCTTTTATAGTCCTAGACAAGTCTTGTACGCAAAACACAAAAGTCATTGTTGGAAACTTAATTCCGGCGTTTGACAAAAGACTCACAACTGAATTCAGCAACTAAATGCAACCAACTGATCGACGTAACTGAACCAAGCTTAACTGATATTTCAGCAGATATTCTCGCCAGTTCATTCTAGCCAACTGATTTGTTACCAGCTGATCATTCAGCTGTACACGTCATGAAGTGAAAACAACAACCGACAAATAGTACAGTCATCTGCAAACTGGTAGTGGAACGCCGCATTTCAGAATGAGCAGTGCACGACTGTCAGAACGTACCAACGTGGCAATCAACGGTAAGGATATTCAAACATTCTTTAATGTTACCGTTGTAAGGAAAGCCTATAAATAGATGAAGACATCATAAAGAGAGAAAGAGACCTTCAGTTATAATCTTACTTGCTGTTACGCTGCGAAAATACTTGCTCACAATCTGAAATCAAAGCTCTCGCTCACAAGTCATATCAGTAGTATTCAGACTACATCTTCGAGCTTACATAACACTTTGTAATCGCTGTTTGATTTTCAAGTTGTACTAAGATCAGTTACGATCTTTGAAAAGTGTTGTATACTAAGAGTTTCAGTTTTGGCAAAGTGATATGTCCATAACTAAAGTGGGTCAGTACATTGCTTGTATTTGATCAAAGTCTTTTAGTGAATATCCTATCCTCGTGATAGAAGGGGTGACGTAGGAGTTATTCAAATCTCCGAACATCCAGAAACATACCGTGTTATCTTTACTTCAGTTTTTCATTTTCAGTTAGATACTCTATCATTCATTCAGTTTATTTTCCGCAACTGCATATTCAGTTTAACTGATTGTTTTTGATCGTTGGGATATCTAGTTCAATTTGTAACAAAACTGAACTCTCTTTTTCGAAGGATTTGACAAAATCGAGAAGTGTTTATTCAACCCCCCCTTCTAAACACTCATAGTCTATTAACCGATCCTATCAAGTGGTATCAGAGCAGGGCATATCCTATCAAAGATTATCTATACTCAATTTGCTCACTATGTCTTCATTCAACAAAATTCACATGTTCTCCAGAGAAGATTTCGACGATTGGAAGATCAGGATGCAAGCTCATCTGTCTGCACAGGATGATGACATGTGGTACGTTATAACTGACGGACCCATGAAGATCTTGAAAGCCAATACAGCAATTGCAATCACAGATGGGGCACCGAACCGTATTGAAAAGCCCAGAGATGAGTGGACTGCTGAAGACAAGAGAAAAGCAAATCTGGATAATGTAGCAAAAGATATACTGTATAAGACACTGGACAAAGTAACGTTCAGTAAAATCAAAATGTGCAAGACCGCCAAAGAAATTTGGGAGAAGCTAATTCAATTTTGCGAAGGCAACGAGCAGACCAAAGAAAATAAACTTTCAGTTGCTGTGCAGAAGTTCGACAACATCAGAATGAAGATGGGAGAAACAATGCACGAATATGATGAAAGAACCAGCTGTATTATCAATGAACTGAATGCACTTGGAAAAGTGTATACGAATAAAGAAGTGGCATTGAAGGTGATCAGAGGACTACCCAAAGAATGGGATGTCAAAACTATGGCAATGAGGGAATCTAAAGATCTGAACAAAGTTGAACTGCACGATCTATTTGCTGACTTAAAAGCATATGAGTTTGAACTACAAACTAGAGAAGGAGAACCATCTACCCCAGCAGCAACAACTGCTTTAGCTGCTGTAAGATCATAACCAACTGGTTCAGTTGAAAAAGGCGCAGTTCAACTAAGCAATGACGCAATGTCATTATTCATCAGGAAATTCGGAAAGTTCATGAGGAAAAATCAAGGAAACTTTCAGAAGCAATACCAAAGAAATTCTAGAGAAGAATCCAATGCATGCTACAACTGTGGCAAACCTGGTCATTTTATTGCTGACTGTCTCAAACCTAAGAAGGACAGTCAAGTGTCAACTGAAAGAAAGAAGAAGGTGTATGAGCATAAGAGGAGATCTAAGGATGATAAGAAGCCTTACAGAAAGAAGCATGAGGTACTCTTGGCTGAGGATAGCAAAGCCAAGTGGGCAGAGACTGACAGTGAAGAGTCAGAACCAGAATCCTCTTGCAGCTCTATTGAAGATGAGGAAGAAGTAAAGTGCTTAATGGCTGATGACACAGACGATCAGTCAAGCAGTCAACATGTATTTGACTTCAGCTCAACTGATTTCACAAGGGAAGAACTTATTACAACCCTTCACGACATGGTTAGTAAATATCAAAAGCTTGCCTCATCATTTGAAAAGGCCAGAGTAGTGCAAAATGATCCTATTGACAACAAGACAACAACTGATATATCAGTTGAAATGTTGAGTCTAAAAAGGGAGATTGCCGAACTCAATACTGAAAAGAGCAAGAATCAATTAATGATTCAAAAGTTGATGCTTGAAAATTTAAAGCAAACTGAGCTCATTCAAGCTTGGAATAAATCATCCGTTGCACTGACTGAGATACAGAACTCTCAGAAATCATTTACTGATAAAACTGGATTAGGGTTCAGTAATCAGGATGAGATACCTTCCAAAGATATTCAACCAAAACTGAATATGGACAAAGGGAAATATATTCACTTTGTCAAATCAGTTATGGTACAAGAACAAGCAGAGCCAAGTAAATTGATTGAACAGCCAACTCATAATATAAGCAAGGGCAAAAGATGTGGTATTGGTTATAGCCCAAAAGCTGTGACTGACTCACGAAGTCAGCCACCAAAATTTGTCAGCAAAAACTATTCAAGAAGCTATTCCAACTACTACAACAGCAAGCCAGTTCAGAAAAAATACTGGCTGAACAATCAGTCGAAAAAGGGCAAATCACATATTGTATCCCCTGCAAACCATACACCACACACACACACAGACCGGGAAAGACAATTTGGAATACAGCAACTGGACGGTCAGTCAGACTGATCCAAGTTTGGATTCCTAAAGGACTAATCAACTTTGGACCCAAATAGACAAAGGGTACCACAATCTTATTTTGTTTTTGACTGCAGGTAACATGTACAAGCACTGGATCTATATGGTATTTGGACAATGGATGTTCACGACACATGACAGGAGATTCAAATTTATTATCTCAACTGACCAAGTACACTGGACCAAACATCAGCTTTGGAGATAACTCTAAAGGTAAAACTGTGGGTAAGGGTAAGCTTATCCATGGTAACTTCACCATTAATGATATTTTATTAGTTGAGAATCTCAAGTATAATCTGATCAGTATCAGTCAGTTATGCGACAGTGGATTCTCAGTTCAGTTTGATAAACATTCTTGTTCAGTCAGAAACTCAACTGAAGAGATTATCCTAACTGGAAAAAGGTGTGGAAACACTTACAAAGTCAGTTGGAATGATCAACCTTATGCACCAGTATGTTTTATTGCTTCAAAATCTTCTAAAAACTGGTTGTGGCATAAGAGGTTAAACCACTTGAATTTCAAATCTATTGCATATTTGAGTAACCATGATCTTGTCACTGGACTGCCCAAAATAGATTTTATCAAAGACAAAATTTGCTCAGCATGTCAGTTTGGTAAGCAAATCAAATCTTCTTTTAAGAACAAGGGTTGTAAATCTTCTTCCCGATGCTTAGAACTGCTACACATGGATCTATTTGGTCCTATACCAGTCATGAGCTTAGGGGGAATGAAATACACCTTGGTGGTTGTAGACGATTTTTCTAGATTCACTTGGGTTATATTTCTCAAGTCCAAAGACCAAACTGCTGCTCAACTAATTAAGCTTTTCAAAAGATTATTAAATGAAAAAGCAGTTGGAATTGATAGAATCAGATCTGATCGAGGAACTGAATTCATCAATCAAACTCTTTCAAACTATTTAGAGAATACAGGAATCAAGCATGAGCTCTCAGCAGCCAGAACTCCACAGCAAAATGGTGTAGCTGAAAGGATAAATCGGACCCTTAAAGAGGCTGCTAGAACGATGCTTGCTGATTCTTCTATCTCTCAAAGGTTTTGGGCAGATGCAGTGAACACTGCGTGTTATACTCAAAACAGATCAATGATTAATAAGAATCATATGAAAACACCTTATGAGATCTGGCATGGAAAGAAAAGTGTGGTTTCTTACTTCAAAATATTCGACTGCAGATGTTTTATACTTGTCAATGGTAAAACCCATTTAACAGCTTTTGACGCTAAATCTGCAGAGGGAATATTTCTTGGGTATTATTCAGTTAGTAGGGCTTATAGAGTCTTCAACAAAAATACCTTGAATGTTGAGGAATCTATTCATGTTGTGTTTGATGAATCTACACTAACGTTTAAGCCAACTGATACAGTTGAGCTAGCTGATAGATTTACAGATATAAGCTTGGATGATGATGAAGAAGATGCTCATCTAAATCATAATAATCTCCAATCACCTGAACCTGAAATATTGGATCAATCAGCTGAGTTGGAAGCAAATCCTGACATTCAGTTAGTGGAGCCTACAAATGAGAATCAGTTGCCAACTGAACTAGCTCCAACTGAAACTGAAGATATTCAGTTACCTACTGAGGATATTGCTATCACAGAAGAAACAAATGCTGAACTCAGATGGAAGAAATCACATCCTCCAGAACTGGTGATAGGTAATCCATCTGATCCGGTAAGAACAAGAAATCAAATGCTTAACTTATTTATCCATTCAGCTTTTGTATCTCAACTAGAGCCAAAGAAGACTGATGAAGCTCTTGCTGATCCTAACTGGATAAATGCAATGCAAGAAGAGCTAAATCAGTTTACCCATAACAACGTCTGGAACCTAGTTCCAAGACCAACTTCTAAAACTGTGATAGGTACAAAGTGGGTATACAGGAATAAGCTGAACGAAGATGGCTCAGTTGTGCGCAACAAAGCAAGGCTGGTAGCACAAGGTTATAGGCAAGAAGAAGGAATTGATTACGACGAGACATATGCACCAGTTGCAAGACTGGAGGCAATCAGAATATTCCTTGCCTATGCCTCTTTCAAAAATCTCAAAGTCTTTCAAATGGACGTAAAGAGTGCATTTCTGAACGGCCAGTTGCATGAAGAAGTTTACGTTGAACAACACTCAGGTTTTGTAAATCATCACCTTCCTGATCATGTCTATCATTTGAACAAAGCTTTATACGGTCTCAAACAAGCTCCAAGAGCTTGGTATGAAACTCTTTCAAAATTTCTAACTGACCATGACTTTTCTGTCGGATCAGTTGACAAAACATTGTTCAAATTCTCCAAGAATGATCATATTTTACTTGTTCAAATTTATGTTGATGATATTATCTTTGGGTCAACTAACCCCAAACTATGCGAGAAGTTTTCCAAGTTAATGCAGGAAAAATTCGAGATGAGCATGATGGGTGAGCTGACATTCTTCCTTGGTCTTCAAGTGAAACAACTGGATTCAGGAACATTTATCAGTCAAACCAAATACACTAAGGAATTGCTGAAGAAATTTGGCATGGAATCATGTTCAGCTGCAAGCACCCCCATGAGCTCATCAGCCAAATTAGACACTGATCAAGGGGGAATATCAGTTGAGACGACACTCTACAGAGGTTTAATAGGTTCATTATTGTACCTAACTGCAAGTCGTCTTGATATTGTGTTTGCTGTATGCATGTGTGCAAGATTCCAAGCTAATCCTAAGCAGTCACATTTTTTTGCTGCCAAACGTATCTTGAAATATCTTAATGGCACGCAAAATGTTGGTTTATGGTATTCTAAAGACTCATCTTTCAGTTTAGTTGGCTATTCAGATGCAGACTATGCAGGATGCAAGCTTGATCGGAAAAACACAAGTGGATCTTGTCAGTTTCTAGGAGACAGACTGATCTCTTGGTTCAGTAAGAAGCAAACATCCATAGCAACTTCCACAACTGAAGCAGAATATCTTGCTGCTGGAAGCTGCTGCGCCCAACTGCTCTGGATTCAGCAACAATTGAAAGATTATGGTGTTGATGCAAAAGAATCGCCAATATTCTGTGACAACACGAGTACAATCGCTATTACGTATAATCCAATTCTTCACTCCAGGAATAAGCATATAGATGTCAGACATCACTTCATCAGAGACCATGCTTTAAAGAAGAATATCAGATTGGAATACGTATCAACTGAACAGCAAGCGGCTGACATTTTCACCAAACCACTGGCTGAGACTAAGTTTTCTCACTTTCGCAATATACTTGGATTAATTGATTTATCTTAATTAATGATCATTGGTCGTAATTTGTTGTTAACCTTTATTGCTGTTTTATGGAATATTTAAGTGAGTTGCTTATTCTTATGAGTTCTTAACTGATGTCAGCAAGTGTTTGTGTTGTTCTTATGATTATATCTCTACAGATCATTGCAGGCAGAAGTAAAAGAACAACGACGATAAAACATAATAAATATTTTATTGAGGAGGAGAAGAGGAGCCGGTTACAATTTCATATTCTTCCTCCACAGCAATTATCCACAAACTCATCCATGCAGCTAGTGCTGAGGAAGAGGTTTTGCAGAAATTGTGGGAGGCAGCGATGCGGCGGAGGATCTCCAGCTCCTTCAGAAGAAAGAGCTTGTAGAGACAACCTTCTTTAAAAAGGTCCACCCCCGCAGGAACCTCTAGGAGCTCTCGCACCTCTCGAAGTTGGGCCTTTCGCCTGAAAGTGGAGACCCGCCCAGAGTAATACAGGAACTCTAGTTCCTGCATCTCTTCCCAGTAACGAAGGCTAGCGTAGAAGACTTCATCTTCTATGAACTGCTTCCTGGCCTGCAGAGTAAACTGAGCGTCGCTTGAGCTTCCAGCTTCTGCCATTCTCCTTATCTTTGAAACTTACTTCCTGAGATAAATTTTGGCTAACCCCTTCACTCTTATTTATAGGCCAAAAAGAGGGAAACGAAAGGACACTTCGCTCTGTGACGTTTGCTATGCCGAGCACCATACTCATCTTTAATCATTACTGTCTATTGCCGTCATTTTGCGTTAATGCATTTATTAAGGGGGAATAATGGTTCAAGAAGTTAACTGAGAAGACAGTTGTTAGTGAACTCTCGACTGAAAGAACCCAGTCTTATCAACTGACCTACCAGTCGAATTTTCCACTAATCTACTCATATAAGTTAACTAACTAAACCAATTATATTCCAAATCAAATGACGTGACTGTCTGCTAAACTAATGATGAATTTTGATTTATGACGTGGATTCATTTTAACCACTCAAATTGTACACACGATTATAGCACACGTACACACTTTGTCTTTTTCAAAAATTCTATGGACTGACACGTGTCCAGAACTTGAATGGTCACGTACATATGTACTATTACCCGCTTCATTTCAGTTTTACTTTTCGACTACTTCAAATTTTCTTTAGAGAAAGAACTACCTCATCCTTCGAATTTTCTTTCAGGAAATTTATCAGTTATCAATGGCAACTCAAATTCCCGCTTTCATGCTAAATGCTATGGCCATCAACTTTGGATCTATCTTATCCTTCGGCGATGCTGAAGTCCAAAAAGTATTTCAGAAACTTGAAGCTGCTGGTCTAAGAACATTTTTGGGACAATCTTCTCAGGATATCTATCCCAAAGAACTTCAGGATTTCTATTCTACTGGCGTGATTGATTCTGAGGGAAATATCAATTCTACTATCAATGGTCAGTTGCTGATCATATCTGAAGATTCTCTTGGTGATTTATTTCTCTTACCTTCTGAAGGTATGGCACAACTTTCGGATGTTAAAGCATCTGATATTGAGGAAATGCAAACCCTTCTCTCTGCTGATGGACAAAAGATTAAAGTTTCTGATCCTAAAAAAGAACTCAAGCATGAAGTTCAATTGCTGGCTGATGTAATTGCTAAAGGGCTTTTGGCAAAAGCTGGATCATTTGCTGCCCTAACTTTGGAGAAATTTCAGGCCATTACTGTTATTATGGCTAATCACAAATTTAACTGGAAGCATCTCATATTTAATGTTTTGAAGAATATGTTTCTGTCTTCTAAACAATCCAAGGGTTTTGCCGTTCAAATCAGTTATCTGCTGAAAGCAAAAGGTTTAGTGGCTGAGGACTCTGAGAAGACATCGAAATTTAAGGTGTTCAATGCAAAGAACACGATGCCAATCAAATCCAAAATGGACATAACTCCTACTCAGTTTGTGCGAATCAAACAGGAAATTAGGACTCAGTTAGCTGCTCCCAAATCAGTCAAGAAAGCCAAAACGTTGGCTCAACTGAAGGTTGCCAAAAGGAAATTGATTTTGAGTACATCAGAGTCAGAAAATACTCCATCACCTCAAATTGCGAAGAAGCCAAGAACTCAAAGGGTTAAAACAACTTCTGAGGTATCCATTCCCACTGACGAAATGATTTCCTTAACTGATCAGCAGCCTATAGAAGCAGTTCCTCTGCAGATTATTCCACAAGCTGATTCAGTAAGTACCATAAAGGAATCAGTTAGGACCCAAGCTCCTGTTACTCAAATATCTCGACCAATTGGTGTAGCACCTGCCAGACCCAAAGGAATCAAGTTTGTAGAGCAGATTGAATCAACTCGAACCGGACTGGAAATTCCTCATATCATGAGTACTGATAAAGGGAAAGGGAAATTGATTGTAGAACCCAGACCCTCCAACCCGATTCAGACTCATATTGATCTTGTATGGGCAAAAGTGAACAGTTTTGCTGCTGCCAAGACTAAGTCCTATGATGCTTGGGTAGCCTATCGTATTGAGTTTTTTGCCAAGCAACTGAAGGAAAAGTCCGAGCTGAGAAAATTCATCAAGCTGTAGGCCTTTGTTCTTCGAACTGTCAAAGCTGTCTCTATTGCTCAAGCCTTGGAGAGGAAAAGTTATTTCTTTGATCAGATGAGAGCGAAGAAGTTGGCTCAAATTGTTGCTAAGCTTAAAAACAACTACTTGCCAACTGGCCCTACTGCATATGCTGATCAAGCTGTAATTACTCAGCTTGACACTGACCTTATAGGGCTACTATCTCGAATCAAATTTTGGGAATTGAATCAAGAACTGGTATTCTACCAAGGAGATTCAGATGATGACGATGTGGAACTAGTTGAAGAAGCACCCTCTAACAAAACAGAACCATCATCAGCTTTAGTTCTTGTTCCAACTGAAGAGCCAGTTTTTGATAAGCTTCCTTCACCGCCTGTTGAACAACAACTATATACTGAAGCTGAGCTGTCTTTCGCTCATATTGATGAAGTAATTCAAGCAGTGGTAGAGGAATCCCACCTTAGTGCACCAGTTAATGATATAGTTGATCACTCTGCTGATCAAACCAATCCAGAGGTCACTATTCCTTCAGTGGAAATTGTTCCACCAGATCAATCTGCTGATCAGGTCATACCAACTGATATGCCAGATGACTCAATCGATCATTCCCTAGAGACATCAGTTCAGGTTGTGTCACCATCAACTGAACAAAATCCTTCCTCACCACCTCGGGATCAAGCAGAAATCCCTGCTGCTGATATTTCAGTTCGAAATGTTACTGAAACAATTTCAACTGATCAAGCCTTGATCGTTTCTAAACCGAAGACAAGTGAACCAAGCACTTTTCATCAATCCAATCCTCCATCTTCAGCAGATTTTGATCTCATTTTTGAAGAAGTCCAACATATGCAGAACAACATGAGTCAAATAATTACTGCCATTTCCAAGATTCAAAATACGCAACTTTCGCACAGTCTGAAGTTGGACGATAATCAGGAATCCCTGAAAAGACTGAAGGATATCCAATCTGCTGTTACCGCTCTTTCTTTTGCAGTTGGTGACATTCAGAAAAATAGAGGTATCATGTCCAGTCTGACTGCCACTCAAGAACTAATTAACCAACGCGTCAACAGTGTGGAATCGCTTGTGTCTCGGAAAATTGAACTACTGCAAGTCACAATGTCTACTGCTATTGAAAATATGTCATCCTCTGTCACGGTTCTTTCTTCTCACGTTCGCAAGCTATCTGACAAGATGGAGCAGTTTGACAAAAAGGGGGAAGAGCAGAAGAATTCTTAGTAGCAGTATTGATTGTATCTGATCTATTAATTCAGTTGTTGATGTTTATCTACATCTTATTTTATCTACTATGAAGAATTCAGTTACTTAGAGATTCTTATTCCAAGTTTTGTCAAAAACCATAAAGGGGGAAATTGTTGGAAACTTAATTCCGGCGTTTGACAAAAGACTCACAACTGAATTCAGCAACTAAATGCAACCAACTGATCGACGTAACTGAACCAAGCTTAACTGATATTTCAGCAGATATTCTCGCCAGTTCATTCTAGCCAACTGATTTGTTACCAGCTGATCATTCAGTTGTACACGTCATGAAGTGAAAACGACAACCGACAAATAGTACAGTCATCTGCAAACTGGTAGTGGAACGCCGCATTTCAGAATGAACAGTGCACGACTGTCAGAACGTACCGACGTGGCAATCAACGGTAAGGATATTCAAACATTCTTGAATGTTACCGTTGTAAGGAAAGCCTATAAATAGATGAAGACAGCATAAAGAGAGAAAGAGACCTTCAGTTATAATCTTACTTGCTGTTACCCTGCGAAAATACTTGCTCACAATCAGAAATCAAAGCTCTCGCTCACAAGTCATATCAGTAGTATTCAGACTACATCTTCGAGCTTACATAACACTTTGTAATCGCTGTTTGATTTTCAAGTTGTACTAAGATCAGTTACGATCTTTGAAAAGTGTTGTATACTAAGAGTTTCAGTTTTGGCAAAGTGATAAGTCCATAACTGAAGTGGGTCAGTACATTGCTTGTATTTGATCAAAGTCTTTTAGTGAATATCCTATCCTCGTGATAGAAGGGGTGACGTAGGAGTTATTCAAATCTCCGAACATCCAGAAACATACCGTGTTATCTTTACTTCAGTTTTTCATTTTCAGTTAGATACTCTATCATTCATTCAGTTTATTTTCCGCAACTGCATATTCAGTTTAACTGATTGTTTTTGATCGTTGGGATATCTAGTTCAGTTTGTAACAAAACTGAACTCTCTTTTTCGAAGGATTTGACAAAATCGAGAAGTGTTTATTCAACCCCCCCTTCTAAACACTCATAGTCTATTAACCGATCCTATCAGTCATCAACTCCCATGCGCAGCACACCAAAATTTCAGGATTTTCGGACTCTGTCTGTGCATGACCGCGGGTGCGGTGCAAGATGGACCGCGGGTGCGGTCATGTTTCGGGGAAAAAATAATCTTCAAGCAAAGGAGACCGCGGGTGCGGTGCTGATAAGACCGCGGGTGCGGTCTTGCTTCGGCAAGTTTTGTCCTTTGCGCTTTATAATTCATCACTTTACTACTCCAAATTCTAATTCTAAGCTTCCAAACTTCAATAAAAAAACAAAAACAAACCACATAAAACCTGCTCAAGAATCACAAAATTCCAAATTAAAAACAAGTAATAAAAGTACAATAAATTGCACTTATCAAACTCCCCCAAACTTAAGATTTTGCTAGTCCCGAGCAAAACAAAACAACACAAACAAACAAATCATGAAATATTTTATAGAACTTGGCCTCAAAATAAATTTACAACCCTTCATGCATTCACAATTCAAATCAATCTAACCACTTGTGCATCCGGATAAAATCATGCGATAAGTTAATTCTCTTGACTTCTAATCTCTTCAACTCATGTTTCAAATCATTCTCAATTGATTTCAAATTTTTACAAACACACATCAAGAGGTCTTTTCCGGTAAAGATTGGGTTCAAAGCAATATTCATTCAAGAAAGGGATACCCAATAAATATTTGATGCAATGAGGTGTGTGTAAAATTGATCAAGATTCTTACTCAATGAAAGTGTTTATCGATTGTCCATAAGCTAGATCCTCCTAATCACTCTCCACTAGTATATTAGACAACTATAACTAGGTTAATAGGGTTTTCAATGGTTGTAATGTTAGGCCTTGGTTTATGGCTACAAATAAAGAGTAGGAGTTCAAATAAGGGAGTAACTTGAATTTTATCTCTTTTGCAAACTTCACTTTTTCTTTTATCTCCATTTTTTTTCTTTATTCATTTCATCTCTTTTCTCCACTTTTTCTCCAACTTCATCAATGTAACATCATTCATTTTTTTTCTTTTCTTTTGTAGGAGAATTTTCATTTCTTTGATCCTTTGAATTCTTACTCCCTTGAGAAGGTAGGAAATTAATTGTATAAGATATTCAAAAGGTTGGTAAATGTGGAATACTTGAAAGAGTATTCGAATGGGGATCTTTTACACATTTTTACGTGTGTCATTCGAATTCATATAAGCTCAAAGAGGTGACAAATGATAAATTATTTTTTTATTTGGTAGCTTGAAAGGCTCAATCGATCCAAAAATCACCTAAATCATTCCTAAATCATAATTTGTCCGTATTTCGCCTCGAATGATGTTTGGATAGTTCTAGACAAAATCTCAATTCACCAACACAGAGTAGAATCTAATCATCGTGAAAATGGTGTCTCAATGCATCAACCAAATACATATATATTCAAAAGAAAAGTGCTTGGCTTCCAAGAAATTTCAAGAACACAATTTTTTTCTCATATAGGCTCAAAAGGGCTTCAAATGAATATTTATGAACAATATAAATGGCCCAAATAAAATCAAAGATTGCCTCAATCATATATGTTTTTGCAAAAATTTATTTCGATGTCAAATGAAAATCACCGAGTTGTATAGAAATTATAAGTCTCAAATTTACCAAATCTCATGATTGTTCTCTAAATTTTTCAAATTGTTCGATTAACATGAATGTAATGCATGACTTTTCTTTTAATTTTTTATTTTATATTTTTTTTATTTTTTATATTTTCATCATTGGCCAATTCACAATAAAAAAATTCATGACTAAAACACTACAAACATACAAGCAAATAACTAAAAAAATAAACACACAAAATAAACTAAATAAATAAATAAGCACACAAAAGAAAATAAAATAAATCAAATCTCCCCCAAACTTAAACATGTGCATCGTCCTCGATGTATATAAGCATGAAAATTAGGATAATACACATACCTTGGGCAACGACATTCAGTGGTCATCGCCAGTCATCCTGTGGTGGTTGGAACTCCGGCGGGTGATATACGGGTGGCCACTGTGGAGGAGGTGGAAATGGAGTGCCAGAGGTTGAAGCCGATGGAAATTGCTGAGCCAACACCGATGTAAAATCCATCATGTATCCCATAAATGTGTCGGTCCTAAACCGAAACACATCCATTTCTTGGCGTTGAATTTGCATATCTTCTTCCAACTGGGTCAACCTATCTCTCCTATTCCTTTGTCGCGGTTGTGGTTCTTGAGCTTGAGCCTGGGCACGTCTCTCTGCAGCTCTCCTATTGAATTCCATTTCAGCTCGACGTGCTGCAGCGTGTTCACCTCTGACTGCCCCATATGGTTGAATTACCACAATTTCATTTTTTGGCTTCAACAATTCTTCATTCGTTGCCCAAGTCACTCCCGCATTTTGGCATAATGCAGTGATAAGAGAAGGATGGAGAAGTCCACTAGGAGAGTTACCTCTTGCATAGTCAAGTATCGAATTCTGAATCAATTGACCTAAATCAGTTGTCTTCCCTGTCATAATGCAAAAAGTAAGGATAGCTCTGTCCTTGATGACGGTGGTGGTGTGTTCGGTCGGCTTAATCCTAGCAGAAATAAATGAATACCAATCTTTTGCAACAGTTTTCAGATCAGACTTTGCTAGGCTGACATACACATCATCCCTCATTCTCCACTCTGCTCCCTGTATGCAAATTGTTTGAAGAATACTATTATAATCAACATGCTCGTTCCGGTATTCTTCATATTTTTTCATGCATTATTTTAGGGATACCATATAACGTATTAATCGTATGTGCATCAAAGGCTACCCATTTTCCTCGCACAAACACCGTCAATTGATCAAACCTAACCTTGAGGTTAGCATAAAATTCTCTAACCAATGAAATGACAGCATCTTGTGGCTGCCTGCCAAACTCCTCCCAATGTCGAACAGTAAGCATTAGTCCAATTTCGGATTGAGGAAAACTCATATCAAATCCCCTCTCTTTTACAATGTTTTATTCAAAAAATTTCCATATTGCTCCTCCGCCTTTTCGTCCCAAAACCTGCTCGCATCGTAATTTACAGATGATGAAGATGCACCCTTTGACTGTTTTTTTCTTGGTGGCATTTTATCGAACACCTTTCAATCACCAACTTCTCCTCAATCCAATTCACAAAGTTCAATGATTCTAGCACTCCCCCAAACTTGATACTCACAATATCAACACCTCAAAAATATACCCAACAATCAATCAACAATATCAAGAATGAACTTCACTAAATGTAATATCCTTCCATAGCAACTAACACCAATAATTTCAATTCTTCAACAGATATGCAATGGATTTTCTCACCTTGAGTGTCTTGAAATGTTTCTTGAAGAATTAAATCAAAGCTCCATTCAAATCTTGAAGAAATTTTCGAGCCCCTTTTGAAACCCTAGGTTTGATGTTGAATTTTTGTGGAAAGATAAGTGATATTTGATGGAATGAGTGAAGCTATTTAGGTTTGAGTGGTAAATTTGTTGAAGGAATTACAAAATTTGAGTGTGAAAAGTGTTTGTTGGAGTGAGGATTTCGAAATGGAGGAGGAAATTTTGAGAGGTGTTCTTCGATTATGAAGATTTCTGCCCAATTCTGTACTTAAAACCATCGACCGCGGGTGCGGTATGCTCTCGAATTATTTTGAAATTCAGCATTGCGCGACCACGGGTGCGGTATGCCTTCGAATAAAATTTTTTATTCCACATTGTGCGACCGCGGGAGCGGTGTGCTAGGGATCGCGGGTGCGGTATGGTTTTGGCACTCTTTTTAAAATTCAGTGTTTATACGATCGCGGGTGCGCTTCAGTAGAAACCGCGGGTGCGGTGTATCTTCGTATTTGTTTTGAAATTTAGCATTGCAAGACCGCGGGTGCGGTGTCCATAAGACCGCGGGTGCGGTGCTGCTTCGTCAAAATTATTTTCTTCTCAAATTTTCAGTCCTGAAAAGAAAACAATTGGGATTCATTAAATTTGAGAAGATATAAGCACACCCTAAATTAAAAATGCACAACCAAAAATAACCACGATACAAAAATACAAAGAAAACCGAAAAAAAAATGTAAAATAGAAACAAAAATTTGGGTTGCCTCCCAATAAGCGCTTGATTTAACGTCTTCAGCCTGACTGTCAATTGTCTGATCAGTTTGGTTCGCTCAGCTTGACACTGTTGATATTCCTGACTTCAGTCCCATAGTACGGCTTAACTCGCTGCCCGTTCACCTTGAAGGTTCTCCCATCACTACATTTTAGCTCAATCGCCCCATGAGGGTACACTGTCTCCACCAAAAATGGACCTGACCAACGCGATTTCAACTTACCCGGAAACAACTTCAGACGGGAGTTGAACAATAGTACTTGTTGTCCTGATTTGAGCTCCTTTCGTAGAATGAGTTTATCATGCCACTTCTTGGTCTGTTCTTTGTAAATCTTGGCATTTTCATATGCATCATTGCGGAACTCTTCCATTTCATTTAATTGTAATTTTCTGCTATCGCCAGATTCTTTCAAGTCAAAGTTCAACTTCTTAACTGCCCAAAATGCTCGATGCTCCAATTCTAGCGGCAAATGACAGGCTTTACCAAAAAACAGCCTATAGGGAGACATCCCAATAGGCGTCTTGAATGCGGTCCTATAAGCCCACAGTGCATCATCCAACTTTATAGCCCAATCCTTCCGGTTTGTATTGACAGTCTTTTCTAATATTTGTTTGATTTCCCGGTTGGATAAGCTTGTCCATTCGATTGAGGATGATATGCTAGTGTCACTTTGTGCTTCACACTGTATTTAGCCAAAAGTGAGTTGAAAATTTTATTGCAAAAATGTGTACCTTCATCACTTATGATGGCTCTCGGTGTTCCAAACCTGGTGAAGATGTTCTTGTGCACAAATTTTACTACAACACGAGCATCATTAGTACTGGTGGCAATTGCTTCCACCCATTCCGAAACATAATCTACAGCTAATAAAATATAAGATTGACCAAAAGAAGGGGGAAAGGGTCCCATGAAATCTATGCCCCATACATCAAAAAGTTCCACTTCCAAAATATTTGTCATTGGCAATTCGTGACGCCTAGAAATATTTCCTAACCTTTGGCACTTATCACATGATTTCACTAAGGTATAGCTATCCTTAAATAAAGTAGGCCAAAAAAACCTGATTGCAATACCTTAGCTGCTGTTCGTGTTGCTCCAAAATGTCCACCATAAGGTGATGAATGACATTGTTCCAGAATTGTGTTTGCATCGTCACCATCAACACATCTCCTAATCACTTGGTCGGCACATCTCTTATACACACAAGGATCATCCCATAAGAAAAATTTGATATCATGGAAGAACTTCTTTTTCTGATGGTGATTTAGATCTGGAGGAAGAGTACCACAAGACAAGAAGTTAGCTATATCAGCAAACCAAGGGAGTTTAGAATTTACCTCAAACAGTTGTTCGTCTGGGAACGACTCATTGATAACTCCACCGTCAGTTTTTTCTTCCAGCTCTAGTCGTGACAAGTGATCTGCCACCTGGTTTTCACAACCTTTCTTGTCTTTTACTTCAAAGTCAAATTCTTGAAGTAGGAGTATCCATCGTATCAACCTAGGCTTGGCATCCTTTTTGGCAAACAAGTAGCGAAGAGCTGCATGGTCAGTGAAAACTGTTACCTTAGTGCCAATGAGATATGTTCTGAACTTGTCAAATGCAAACATCACTGCTACCATCTCTTTCTCAGTAGTTGTATAGTTCTGTTGGGCTGCATTAAGTGTACGACTTGCATAGTAGATAGCCTTGAACATCTTGTCTCGCCTCTGTCCCAATGCTGCTCCCACAGCATAGTCGCTAGCATCCCACATGAGCTCAAAGGGCTCCTTCCAATCAGGCACTATCATAATGGGTGCAGAAATCAATGCTTTCTTGATCCTGTTAAACACCTGCAAACAATCATCGTCAAAAATAAATGTCGAATCTTTCTCTAACAAATCACATAAAGGTCTAGTAATTTTAGAGAAATCTTTGATATAACGACGATAGAACCCGGCATGTCCCAAGAAACTTCTGATCCCTTTCACTTTCTTCGGTGGTGGGAGATTTTCAATTGCCACAACTTTAGCTCTGTCAACTTCTATTCCTTTAGCCGAAATTTTATGCCCAAGCACAATACCTTCTGGAACCATGAAGTGACATTTTTCCCAATTCAAAACTAAATTTTTCGCCTGACATCTCTGCAAAACAAGCATTAGATTTTGCAAACAGTAATCAAAAGATGAACCAAACACAGAGATATCATCCATAAAAACCTCCATTATTTCCTCGACCATGTCAGAAAATATGGCCATCATACACCTCTGAAAAGTAGCAGGTTCATTGTACAAACCAAATGGTATTCTCCTGAAAGAAAATGTACCATACGGGAAAGTGAAGGTAGTCTTCTCCTGATCCTCCGGTGCTATGACAATCTGATTGTAACCTGAATAACCATCTAGAAAGCAATAATAATGATAACCACCCACTCTATCAAGCATCTGGTCAATAAAGGGAAGAGGGAAGTTGTAATACCCGAGCCCGGTGTACGGTACGGTTTAAGTTTTGTATGTTTATTGGGTTATGTGATTTAGATGTTTAGAGTTGTGTTATGGGTTATAGTATGGTTGGTATTATTGTTTTGTGGCATGGTTGATGTTGTTAGATGGTGTTGGTTGTTTTGTATCAGTGTTTCGGATCGATTTTAGTTGCATTAGTATTGTTCTTGGCCGTGACCAGACCGCACCCGCGCTCATGGTAAGGACCGCACCCGCAGTCTTAATTTTTGGATTTTGGTGGTTTGGCCGTGAGTACACCGCACCCGCGGTGATGTTAGTACCGCACCCGCGGTGTAGACCGCACCCGCGGTGTTTGCAGGACCGCACCCGCGGTCGTATTTTTCAGGAAACTGTTTGTTGTGTCGAGAGCTTAGCGCACCCGTGGTGCTTGATGGCAGCGCACCCGCGGTGATGAACAGTAGAGGTATGGTCGAGATTTTAAGCACTTTTTGGATGAGTTGACTTCAATTTTTCCCATCCCTTTCCTCTCCATCTCGATTTTCTCTCTAGAAACAAGGGTTTTCTTCATTTTCTTTCACTTCCTACCTTTGATTCTTGGATCTAGTTGGATTTTTGAGTTGAGATTGAAGTTCTCCTTGGTGCTAGGAAGCTAAGGTAAGCTTTTGGTTGTATTATTTCTTGGTTTGAGGTGAGAGATGATTTGGGTTTGTTGTTTATGTTGGTTTAATGGATTATTTGACTTGGGTTCTTGGATTTTGAGTTGATGTTGGTGTTATTTATGGATTATTGTGTAGGTGGTGTACCAAGAGTTAGATTCAAGGTGTTATTGTGGTTTGTAAGTGGAATTTCATCCCTTGTGCTCACATGATTATATATGTATTGTGTTCCAAAGGTTTTAATATGTTATTCCCTTCATTGGCTTCATACTTATGTATTGATTCACTTGTATATCTATTGGAGGCATTGTATGTCTCAATTGTATTGAAAAGGGAATACAAAGAGTATAGTTTCCAAAGTGTTTAATAAATGTCAAAGAGAGTTGATTCAAATGTTTTATGGATTGATAGATACATAGTCAGAGATTGCATGCAATTAGTTGATCAACGACCATAGGCTTATATCCCTC